>NC_079402.1:21052836-21130336 GCF_029220125.1 Pseudoliparis swirei | reverse complement strand
TGCTACTTCGGTAATCCCTGTTTTTGAATGCACCCCCTTTTTTAACCGCATGGGCCGAGAACAACGACGACACAACAGTTCTTGAATCCTTCTTGATTCCACATGTCGAGCCGCGACTCGTCGTCGACTCATCAATGAGTCGATCAGAAGTAAAACAATCGTATCGTTTTCAAAAATCCGTAAATCATTTTAATCGTCGTTCGAGCACAAATGCCAACGGCCGCAGGTTCACACATTTGAGAACGAACATCTTTTCTTGATGAACATTCGTAAGTATATATTTGGCTCTTGGATATTATCGACTTTTTTTCCTAGCATTTTTAAAGACCAGACAATAATCTATTAATCAGGGAAAAACATGGCGGATTGATCAATAATGAAGATAATGTCTAATGCAGCCTCACAATTATAATTGTTGTCAGCAAAATACAAAATAGTATCTATATATACATATATATTTTATTTTGTATTTTATATTTTACTTTGTATACTTTGCACAGTCATTGTATTATATTTGTTTGTGTGTGTGTATATATATATACATATATGTTTCATTTTATATACATATATATACTTCATTTTGTATTTTATATTTTACTTGTATACATCTATATCTTTCATCCCTGTTTTTTATATTTTATATTTATTCTCGTGTGTTTAGTTTATTGGTGCTGCTACTGTGACAACAAATTTCCCCTTGGGGATTCATAAAGTATATATCTATCTATCTATCTATCTTTAAAAAGTAACAATTTGGGGTTTACGAACTGTTCCGTTGCACAACTGTTCTCACTGCGATATCGAGATCTTACAATCGTTAATGCACATAGACTCGTGAGGCTTTTTGGCTTCAGATAATTGTAACGGCTGAGTGAGGATTCATCACAAGGTATCTATCCATACATCTTTAAAAAGGAATAGACATTTATGTGAATGTTTCATTTCACCACATAATTGAATTACAGCCTGACAGTCTCAACAGCATGTGTTCGATGATATACACAAAGGGATGTTCAATTCAATTCAATTCAGTTTATTTGTATAGCCCAATTTCACAAATTACAAATTTGTCTCGGAGTGCTTTACAATCTGTACACATAGACATCCCTGCCCCAAAACCTCACATCGGACCAGGAAAAACTCCCAAATAACCCTTCAGGGGGGAAAAAAAGGGAAGAAACCTGCAGGAGAGAACAGAGGAGGATCCCTCTCCTAGGATGGACAGATGCAATAGATGTAATGTGTACAGAAGGACAGATTTAGAGTTAAAATACATTCAATGAATATGACAGAGTGTATGAATAGTTCATAGTAGGCATATTCCACGATGGAGACCTCCACGATCCATCAGGCAGATGGCGGTGGGGAGGAGGAGGGCGGAGTCTCAACAGGACAGTGGCGTAGTCATGAGCAGGAATTCCACGACCCAGACGATCCATCAGGCAGATAGGATCTATGCCGTCTCATAGGGTCCGATGACCCCATGAGACGTAAAGTCAAAAGGACTCCGGGAGAAAGCAGAGTTAGTAACGTGTGATTGAGAGATGAAAATTCATCCTTAAGGAGAGAAAAAGAGGAGATAGGTACTCAGTGCATCCTAACGTCCCACGGCAGCTATAAGCCTATAGCAGCATATCAAGGGGCTGGACCAGGGCAAACCTGATTCAGCCCTAACTATAAGCTCTGTCAAAGAGGAAGGTCTTAAGTCTACTCTTAAACGAGGTGACTGTGTCTGCCTCCCGGACTGAAATTGGAAGCTGGTTCCATAAAGAGGAGCTTGATAACTAAAGGCTCTGGCTCCCATTCTACTTTTTAAGACTCTAGGAACTACAAGTAGTCCCGCATTTAGTGAGCGTAGCTCTCTAGTGGGGCAATATGGTACGACAAGCTCCTTAAGATATGATGGAGCATCACCAATCAAGGCTTTGTAGGTTAAGAGAAGAATTTTAAAAGTGATTCTTGATTTTACTGGGAGCCAGTGCAGAGCAGCTAGTGCAGGAGTGATGTGATCTCTTTTCTTAGTTTTAGTGAGAACACGAGCTGCAGCATTCTGGATCAACTGGAGGGACCTAAGAGATTTATTAGAGCAGCCTGCTAATAAGGAGTTGCAGTAATCCAGTCTCAAGTAACGAACGTGAACCAATTTTTCTGCATCTTTTTGAGACAAGATGTGCCTGATTTTTGAAATATTACGTAGATGAAAGAATGCAGTCCTTGAGATTTGCTTTACGTGGGAGTTAAAGGACAAGTCCCGATCAAAGATAACGCCAAGATTCTTTACAGTGGTGTTGGATGCCAGGGCAATGCCGTCTACAGAATCCACATCACCAGATAATTGATCTCTGAGGTGCTCAGGGCCGATTAAAATTACTTCGGTTTTGTCTGAGTTTAACATCAAGAAGTTGCAGGTCATCCATGTTTTTATGTCTTTAAGACATGCTTGAATTTTACAGAGTTGGTTGCTCTCCTCTGGTTTTATCGATAAATATAGTTGAGTGTCATCTGCATAACAATGAAAGTTTATGGAGTGTTTCCTGATAATATTGCCCAAAGGAAGCATGTATAAGGTAAATAAAATTGGTCCAAGCACAGAACCTTGTGGAACTCCGTGATTAACGTTGGTGGTTATCGAGGCGTCATCGTTTACAAATACAAACTGAGATCGATCTGATAAATAGGATTTAAACCAAATTAGTGCCGTGCCTGAAATGCCAATCGACTGCTCCAGTCTCTGTAACAGGATGTCATGGTCAATGGTGTCGAATGCAGCACTAAGGTCTAACAAGACCAGGACAGAGAGGAGTCCTTTATCTGCTGCCATTAAGAGGTCATTTGTAATTTTCACCAGTGCCGTCTCGGTGCTGTGGTGTTTTCTAAATCCTGATTGAAATTTCTCAAATAAACTATTATGATGTAGAAAGTCGCACAACTGATTTGCGACCACTTTCTCAAGGATCTTGG
Source organism: Pseudoliparis swirei (assembly GCF_029220125.1). NCBI lineage: Eukaryota > Metazoa > Chordata > Actinopteri > Perciformes > Liparidae > Pseudoliparis > Pseudoliparis swirei. The sequence goes on along the minus strand of NC_079402.1, from coordinate 21,127,375 downwards.
AGAGGAAGGGGAGGTTAGAGATCGGTCTGTAGTTAGCCAATACCTCTGGATCCAGAGTGGGCTTCTTCAGGAGAGGTTTAATAACAGCCACCTTGAAGGAGTGTGGTACGTGGCCTGTTAGCAGAGACACATTGATAATATGTTGTGTTGCAGTAAATCACATGAGTGTGTGTGTGATCTTCTTGCCTCCCCCTGTCCATGCAGCTGACAGGAGATCTAAAGCAGGGTGACGGTGCTCACCAGTCCTATGATCGGTCTACTGCCCCACCTGCTGGTTAGAAATCATGTTGAACCCTGGCCAATCTGTGTGTGTGTGTGTGTGTGTTTTACACAAAGAGATGTTCTGTCACTTCCACCCACTTTGTTTCTCTCTAGTTCAGCTGCTGTCGCCAGATCTTTCTCCCACAGAACGGACCTCTGCACTGCGGCCGCCGGCCTGATGCACCTCGTGACCGTCATCCGCCCTGTTGTGAAGCCCGAGGTCAGGACAGTGAGAACGGTTTGATGGCCAGCGGTGTTGATATGACACTGTTGCTCTCACGAGCCACGTGAGGGGAGAGGCTGCGACCCGAGACGATGTGTGGGTCCCGCACTGTCTAATTCCATGTTTATGGTTTTGCCTTTTATAACACACACGCACGGAGCCGCCCCGGCCACACGCAGACGGAAATACCATCATGCGCCCTCCCCACTGCTAATTGGTGCCTTGGTACCATCCCTCTGGTGGAGGATTTAGCTTTGTGCTGATGGGCGACCTGAGGAGCAATGGCAGCTTCAGCTTCTCTTCCTCTTTTTCTTTCTCTTGATCAAAACAAGAACAACAAAGCTGCGGGCCGTAAGAAATCTGACTGCGGCCGGACTTCGGACATGCCTGATCTAACCTAAATCTAATAAATGAAAGTATTCCTACATTTTGTGTGACACCCATTAAATATAAATATCTTCATTTTTGTAATTGATTTAATTCAATGTATCAAACCATATTTTAAAGTGTCACCTCTAAGAAGGGCTTGAATTGTTGGGGGGGGGGGATTGCTGTTACTGGATCAATATCACAGTTATTGGATCAATCAAAAACAGCCCAGAACATAACAAAAAAGTTTTTAAAAGTAGTGAAAAAGTAAAAAGTAATGAAAAGTAAAAAAGTAATGAAAAGGTAAAAAAGTAAGAAAAAAGTGAAAAAGTAATGAAAAAAAGTAAGTAAAAAGTAATACAAAATATAAAAGTAATTAAAAGGTGAAAAAGTAGTAAAAAAGTATTAATGGAAAAGTACAAAAGTAATGAAAAATTAAAATTAAAAGTAAAAAAGTAATTTAAAGTAAATTAATAATAAAAAGTACAAAAAGCAATAAAAAGTTAAAAAAAATAATAAAGTATTACATTTATTTAATTAAATGAAGTAAACCATATTTAAATCTCTAAGAAGTGGTAAAAAAGTAAAGAAAAAGTAATAAAGTAATGAAAAGTAAATAAGTAAGCTTCTCAGCCATTGGTCCTCTTCCTGTTTTAAAGTCTTTAATCAAGAGGCAACGTTTTTAATATGAAGGAACAATTAAAACACAAATATGCAAAATAGGCTATATATATATATATATATTTGTGGATTATTTGTATTATTATTTCCCCCCAGGGCTATCATATATATGTAGATATATATATATATGAGTCGCCATGATAGTTCCTCTGACTGTGGTGTTGAACATATTCTGTCACCATCTGGAGCAGAAGGGAACTGTCTACCTTTCTACTTTGAGACGTTGCTGCCTCTTTGTCGGTCCTCTGTCTGGATTGTGTGCGTCATGTCTGCAGGACTATCTTTCAATCTGTCTGAGCTCCATCTTCCAGCTGTCTACCATATTGACTAAATACCCTGATAAATCCCTGTGTTTTCATAGTATATTCACAATATGTACACACATACATAGAAGCATACACAAACACTCAAAACCAAGACAGTGGAGCGGTCCATTCCTCCAACTGCACTTCTATCAACATCCACAAGGGGTCATGAATACGTTGAAATGATTCTTCAGCAGTTTCTGATCCGCAGTCATTTTAATTCCTTTTATTTGGTGAGAGTCCTTGTTATGTGCTGTTATGTGAGAGGCACTAGGCCAGGGTTTTACGATTGTGAATCATACTATTCTATTACATGTAAGATCTCAATGCGAAATCACTAAACTGCAAAGAAGTGTTGAATAAACGAACATTTTAGACAAAAGTTTGAAATGTCAATTGTGTCATTCTGTTGGAAAGTCTTAAAATGTATTTTTCATTTAAGTTGTTTGTTGTTTGAGTCAATTTATAACCTCAACATGTATAGAAAAGTAATAAATGTATATGATCTAATTAGTTATTACCACCTAGTGGTGGAAGAATGACTCAAATATTTTGAGTACCAAATACAAAAAGGAAAAGTCCTATTCAAATGATCACTTCAGTAAGAGTATAGCAGAATTACCTTAGTATATACTTTAAGGATCCACAGTATACTCATTATGTAGATGAATCCAATCAGTGTAATGTATAGGCTATAATATTTTTGAATTATAATTATTGATACATTATTGTGAGGCCATACGTCACTTTAATGTTGAAGCATTATTAACTACTTGATAAACTACATCTGCTGGGAAGGTTGAGAATTTCCTCCAGAGGATCAACAAAGTGGTTTATTAATCTTACAAATCTAAATATTTGCCTCAGAAGAGTAGTTGAGTACCTCGGAATTATACTCAGATGCAATACTAAAGTACATGTACTTAATTACTTTCTACCACTGGGACAACCATGAAGGATTTTAATCACAAAGATTCACGAGAAGCTTATAGTCTTTTTACAAATAGAAAAAGGTGTATAAAGTGTGCTCTGCTCAAATTCCATGTATTCTATTTGAGTAAATCACCATTAAACGTATTAAATCTGCATGCAGCAGGTCGGGAGTGGGTAGCGTGAAACGTGCAACCAGTTGTATGAATCCAGCATCTTTCTCAAGCGTCGACAACATTGAAACAGAACTCCTTTTCCCACAATGCCTCACTCCCGAGTGCACGTGTCACCGCTGCCAGACTGAACGTCAATTTTTACCTTCGCATTGAAAATGCGGAAGGTTATGTTTTGATCGCCGTGTATTTATTTATTTATTTGTATGCGTGTTACTCCCATAACAAAAAAAGTTTTAAACCGAATCGCATGAAATTTGGTGGGATGATTGGTTATTATCCGGGGACCATTAGATAAGATTTTGGAATCAATCGGGTCAAAGGTCAAGGTCATGGATAAGTCAAAATCTTCTTTTTACCATAGCGCAGTCAATTATTATCCATTTGGCATGTAACTAATGCCAACATGTTCATAATTCAATGCCCAATCTTGTGATATGCGAAGGTATGCGCTCTACCGAGTGCCCATTCTAGTTTGGATTGGATTTAATCTATTGTCTATATATTTTGTTATATTTGTATTTGTTTTGTTTGTTTTTGGGGTAAAGCGTCAACTGACGGATTCGTACTCCAGAGGGTGGCGGTAATGCACCGATTATTTGGATGCCAACCGCCGTTAAAAAAGAAAAGGAAGGACTGAACGTCAATTTTTATTATAATATTTTATTATTTATTAGGGTCCTCGTTTTTATTTATTTGTTATTTTATTTATATATATATATATTTATATATATATATAATTTTTTTATTTTGTTTGTTTTGTTTGTTTTTGAGGGTAAAGCGTCAACTGACGGATTCGTACTCCAGAGGGTGGCGGTAATGCACCGATTATATGGATGCCAACCGCCGTTAAAAAAGAAGAAGAAGAAGAAGAAGGACTGAACGTCACATTCCTGCATTCCCTTTTTCCTCAGGACCTCGGAGTTGTCTGTTACCGCTAGATCGCTAATCCTCTTGCCCACTTTCCTTCTTTTTCTCGGGAGCACGCACACCCATGACACGGCGGATTTAACCTCCGGAGGTGATCCCGGGTTCGCCAGGAGTCTGCATCTCTCTTCGGGTGAGGATGTGTCTCATTGTTAAGCCCCGCGGAAGATGTCCGAGGGGTCGGGAGGGCAGTAGCCGCGGGGGGACCAGAGATAACCGTTCTTACCTCCGCGCGGTGGACGACGTGTGTTCGCCTCCACTGACGCACCTGTTGACAGAAGCGCGGTGGACGGGAGGCGGTGATCATTCGCAATTCGTGGCCTCTTTGTTTACTATTCCTCTTAATGACTAAGCTAAGGCTAGCCCCGGCTGGTTGGCCGCAACGCTTGCGTCACCTTTTGTTACCGGGGGTGAGACGCGCGGGCGCACGCGCCAGGGTGCGGAGGCGCCTCCAGGTGCGTCTTTGTTACTTTGACAGCTGACAACGCGGCGCGGTGAGTCGGGCGACGTTGAAGGTGTGCGAAGCTAACCGACGCGTCCGCTGCTCGGCATCCCCGGCGTGCGGGGCGTGGCTAGGAGCGCAAGACGACGCGCGCGCGCAGCTGATGGGCTCGCGGTGGTCAGGTGTCGAGGTCACCTTTGCGGTCCGTGTGGGTGCTGCGTGGGGGAACTCGCAGCACGGGAAGGAGGGCGGCCATTCAACGTGTGAGCCAGCCGTCGGTGAGCTGCAGCCTCACAACAAAGAGCCGCCGGTGTTACGGTTCAACCGGAGACCCTGTTAACTGGCGACCGAATGTATTCGGTTTGCATTCTGTTCACCTCATTAGTGTAGAGAACGAACTGGAGACGTGTTGCATGAATGCGAGAACCATCTCGTCATTGGGACTTAAAATCAATGCAATTGAACAGCATATCATGAGTGTGTGTGTATATATATATATATACACTACCGTTCAAAAGTTTGGGATCACACAGACAATTTCGTGTCTTCCATGAAAAATCACACTTTTATTTATCAAATGAATATAAAATAGTCAAGACATTGACAAGGTTAGAAATAATGATTAATATTTGAAGTATTAATTTTGTTCTTCAAACTTCAAGCTCAAAGGAAGGCCAGTTGTATAGCTTATATCACCAGCATAACTGTTTTCAGCTGTGCTAACATAATTGCACAAGGGTTTTCTAATCAGACATTAGTCTTCTAAGGCGATGAGCAAACACAATGTACCATCAGAACACTGGAGTGATCGTTGATAGAAATGGGCCTCTATACACCTCTGGAGATATTTCATTAGAAACCAGACGTTTCCACCTAGAATAGTCATTTACCACATTAACAATGTATAGTGTGGATTCTTTATTAATGTTATCTTTATTGAAAAAACAGTGCTTTTCTTTGAAAAATAAAGTCATTTCTAAGTGATCCCAAACTTTTGAACGGTACTGTATATGTGTGTGTATGTACGTGTGTGTGTATATGTATGTGTGGATATATGTATGTGTGTATATATATACTGTATATATGTGTGTATATATATATGTGTGTGTGTGTATATATATACATCTTTATTCCAGACTCATGGGTCCATAAAACAACAATCACAAATACAACAACAATTTATAAAATACAATACAAGGACACCGGTCCAGCCATTGCGGCCAAAAAAAATCGGGATTAAAAAACATACAAACATTTGTTCCATTGCTTCCAGAAACAAGACGATATGTATGTATATATGTATATATATATATATGTGTGTGTGTGTGTATATATATGAGTCCTGCCTGCTGTTTTCTTAAGTTTGCTCATAACATTCTGCAGATTCCTGCTGTTCAGACTCTGATTGCATCAGAGTGACTTCAGTGGGATGAAGGAATGTTTGCGGCTTCTCCAAGTCTCACACCGAGACCCTCCTGACCTAAAGGGATAGGATCGGTCACATTTATATGCACAAAATACAGCCCAAATGTGCATGAATTATCTTTAAAAAGGCATTCATGTGCTGTGGATAATGGCTTTGGGAATCAACCCAAGCCGCAATGGAGGCACACGCTAGTAGCATGCCGACTTGTAGGTCCGGTTCAGCAACTGTTCATATTAACTGTAAAGGGATGTTTAACTTGGCGTTGTGTCTGCCATGTTAAGTCTGCCCAGAGTGACGAGTCACTTGTCAACTTGTTCAACCTTTTGTGAACATCGTTAAAGGCAAACCCTGTGGAGATAATTAAAAATCAATGTTTTAAAGACTTTAATATCGGTAGATGGAATGTAATCATTGACCTGTATTGATCTTTCGTCAACTTAGACATAAGCTACTTTGTCGAAGTTATCCCCAATATGAAGAATTACTAGTTTGCCGAAACTTGCAGGACATTTTAGGGTATGTATGTACTTTGAAGTGCATGTGAGAAGCCACCACACATGTATCCAGCCATCGACTAAGTGATCAAGAAACCTAATTAAACTAGAACGGGCACTTGGTAGAGCGCATACCTTCGCATATCACAGGATTGGGCATTGAATTATGAACATTTTGGCATTAGTTGCATAGAAATTGACCGCGCTATGGTAAAAAGAAGATGTTGACCTTTTCATGACCTTGACCTTTGACCCGATCGATCCCAAAATCTAATCAAATGGTCCCCGGATAATAACCAATCATCCCACCAAATTTAATGCGATTCGGTTTAATACTTTTTGACTTATGCGAGTAACACGCATACAAATAAATAAATAAATACACGGCGATCAAAACATAACCTTCCGCATTTTCAATGCGTCGGTAACTAACATATGTGAGAGTGTAGAATCCACTAACTGATGTCAGAATAATGCAAAGATTTAGTGGTCTCGACGCTCGTGGCGTGAACACGGCGAATGGTCGAGCGAGAAAAATCGCTTCTCTTTTGGTGTGAACGCACCTTAACAGTCAGACCGTGTGATTCACTATTGAAGAAAACATATAGAGATGATGTGATGAATGATATTCCTTTATTCGTCCCACAGTCGGGACATTTCAAAAATAGCTTTTTCAATACATTTTTTCAATACATTTTCAAAAGTTTCAAAGATAGCAGGTGGTGTAAAGGTGAGGGCGGAAAGCCTTTATTTCAGCGCAGGAATGCCGAGTAGTTCTCTGGCAGATTACGTAGCCTCTGCTTTTTGGGGGGAAACAAGCAGTTGCCGCAGAACTATTGTCAGTCTTTCTCTGGCCGACCTTTTTGTTCTCCGAGCTACTTGTTTTGTTATCTCGCGTGTTCAACAATGGCTGCTGACGGACCTTTGTTGCCCCTCCTTTCACTTTTGTTGCCTCCGAACTTCGACCTCGTTGTGAAGCCCGTGAGCCGAGTTGCACATCCTCGCTCGTTTGCCACGGTTGTGTAATTTTGTATGTGGATCCGGACAGAACGGCATTGTTGGGCTCCCGTTCCACAGGACTGCACATGCCCATTGCTCTCCCATTGGGTCACTAAAGCGGCACAGGGGCACAATGGGGCATTTGTTTTAAGTGTACATCCACACACACTCGCCCCAGCAGCCTGTCCTCTACTCGGCTGCTCCTCTAGATTCGGGCCATTCAGCTCGAAACTGTGTGAGTAAACACATTCACTCACAGCGGCTCGCTCCAGTGACTGAGTGGGGGGGGGGGGGACTACAGATTATTGTTTAAATTGGGTTGCAATTTTCTCTCTAAACATATTCCTTAATTTGAGTGCTGTGAGCAACATTGCACCTGTGGCTGCATGCGTTTATAGTGACTTATATATATATTAGATATATATATATATTACATATATTTTTATATATATTATATATACATATAATTTATATTACATATATTTTTATATATATTACATATATTTATCTATATTACATATATTTTTATATATATTTATCTATATTACATATATTTTATATATATATCACAAATACTTTGTTCATTCTGCAGAAGAAGAGAGGCCACTCTCATCTTGTTCCAATGTCAGACTGGTCTGACACTCCTCTCCACAACGAAGGCTGACAAACCATTAAAGGACACCAAACAATACTAGACCCGAGATTCAAATGTGTTATTTGTCGCATAATGCTCATTTGCAGTTATATATTTCATTTAGTCTGTATGCTTTTACATTGTGTCTCTGACATGTATTTTAACGTTGTTCTCCCTTATTTCATTTGCTTTGTCTGTATGTTGTATTTGTAATCTTATGTTTTTAGGTTTTTCTTAACATCAGCATCATTGGAACTACAGATGAAAAATAGCCTCTTGGCTAACTGGGACATTTACTGAAATGTGTTCATCAATGTGCACTGTCCCTTATTAAATAAACCCAGTTAAATACTATATGTGCAGTACATTTGCGGGGGAGCTTACTCTTGAGGCTTTGCAAGGAAAGTTAAGTTGTGCAACTTTTTTTTCCGCAGTGCTACTCATTTCTTCACTTGGCTAACTTTCTTGTGTCAATATGCAAACATAGAGTTCATTATATAACAGCTCCTGTTCTGCTGTTGAATTTAACCTCTCAAAATACTGATCTGCTCGGTTTGGGTCGTGTGGATTATTCAGTTTAGTTTATTTGTAAAGCCCAATTTCACAAATTACAAATTTGTCTCGGAGTGCTTTACAATCTGTACACATAGACATCCCTGACCTTTGACCTCACATCGGATCAGGAACAACTCCCAAACAACCCTTCAGGGGGAAAAAGGGAAGAACCCTTCAGGAGAGAACAGAGGAGGATCCCTCTCCAGGATGGACAGGACAACAGATGTCATGTGACTATATGAACAATAGATGTCATGTGACTAGATGAACAATAGATGTCATGTGACCAGAAGGACAGATTAGAGTTAAAATACATTCAATGAATATGACAGTGGATGAATAGTTGGTAGTCGGCATATTCCACGATGGAGACCTCCACGATCCATCAGGCAGATGGAGGTAGAGAGGAGGAGTGGGCGGAGTCTCAACAGTGGGCGGAGTCTCAACAGTGGGCGGAGTCTCCGCTGCAGCAGAACGTGGAAGCTAAATGTGTGTCAGCCAGTGTTTTGTTGTAACAGCTGGTAGAGTTGAGGGAGAGCGAAGGGGTGGAGCCTGGGGAGGGGAGGAGTCGGGGAATGTGGGACTGAAGGAAGTAGGGGAAGGAGAGTGGGTCATACAGGTGTGTGTGTGTGTGTGTGTGTGGTCCATGGCAAAATGTCCCTCCAAGTCTCTCTCTCTCTCTGCCTCTTTGTGTGTGTGTGTGTCTCTCTCTCTTTGTGTGTGTGTGTCTCTCTCTCTCTCTCTTTGTGTGTATGTCTCTCTCTCTGTCTCTCTTTGTGTGTGTCTCTCTCTCTGTTTGTGTGTGTGTGTCTCTCTCTCTCTCTGTCTCTCTCTCTGTGTGTGTGTGTGTGTGTGTACGTATGCTACAAGCCAGTTAACCCACGAGAATATATATTTTCTGTTTGATGCCCACTGCAACAAACCGCTTCATCACTTCAACCTTTGTCTGCACTTACCTTTGTTTGATGCCTCCTCCTCATTCTGGAGCGGCAACCCTTCAATAAATAGTCGATGCACAGAAAATGAACCAGAAAACGTGTTTTATCGATTCCAGCTTCTCAGTTGAGGATATTTGATGTTGTTCCTTGTCTTCTATTTTATTACACACACAATACCGTTGCGTTTTTGACTAATGGTTGAGCTGAACAGGTAATTGGGCAGGCGTAAACTGTAATGGGCTTTTTTCCTTCTATTCTCTGACATTTAAAGGGCCACGCAATTATATAAAAGAGTACTTAACCGATGTGTCACTACACTCACTACCATTTGTCAGACTTACGACTGGTAAAAGAAAGACATTGTTGAAAGAAAGAATCATAATTGATGCAGCATAACCTCCAATTCCTTCAAAATCTGGTGCTTAAATTACCCACAGTGCAACTTGACACTTTACTTGGAGATGTAAGTGTTTTTCTGCGAGCTCTCGACCTTTAGCTGCTGACCTCCAGCAGAGGTCTGGTCACCTCACTGATTCTCCATCTCCACATCACCAGTTTTGTTGTTATTTTCAATTTTAATGCCCGATTTGATGCTGACTGAAATTATGCTTCTTGAAGGGCTTCGGGGATGGGTCACAAATATAATTTCCAAAATAATTGCAATATCTTGATAAACATTAAAATATACTGGAATCACTAACTTTCTATTAACCATTTATTTTGTATATTCAATCACAGATGCACGGTATTCATGATTATCCTGATAATGGGAATTCACCAATGTTTCCTGTATTGTTTTATCACTACCTGCTGTACCCCAAGACCACTAACATGTAGGCTTGGTGTGTAAAATTGGTTCGCATAATGGGAGTTTTTCCTGATCCGATGTGAGGTCAAAGGTCAGGGATGTCTATGTGTACAGATTGTAAAGCACTCTGAGACAAATTAGTAATTTGTGAAATTGGGCTTTACAAATGAACTGAATTGAATTGAATCAAAAGCTCAATTGATAATGAAAATAAAGTAGTATATTCTCTCTTATTGTTTGAGTGTGGAAGGAAATGCTCACAAATAGTTACTGCTGAGTTCAAAAGCAAACTTTTTAAATCATGTTTCCCCTCATCTTGAAATGTGAGAGACCGTACGGTATCATTGCTTCACCGTTAAGACTTGTTTGGTAAATGGGAGATGCCTTGTGATGCTATTTGAACTCCGGAACTTCAGTGTCTCTGTCAGGTCAAAGGTCAGAGGTCAGAGGCTCCTTATTTATCTTCCTTTTTCTCGTGTTTGCTTTAGACGGTCTCCTTTTCTATGTCCGGCCCATGAAATCCTTGCTTTAGTCCCAATGACTGATGAGCTTTGTGGTTTCCGGTTGTGGACTCTCACGCGATCGTATTGAACTTGGTAATGTCCCGACGTCGGGATGCAAACCGGTTCTCCTCCCGCTGAAGATCCCTGATGTCATAAGTTAAAGCCCACTGTCACCACCACTTCAAGCCGATTTGGACGTGGAGCAGGATAGAAAGGACTTTGAGTCCGGACGATAATAAAGACGCACAACCAGTGTTTACTTTCGATATCAACGACGATGTCATTTGGGTTGTGTGCGCTGCGCACGGCCCTCGTGGTTCGATGCTCCTGCTGCAGACGCTAAAATGAAAGAAATTATAGATGCCGAGACAAAAAGACTCAACTAGATGAGCGTCGTGTGAGGGGACGGGTCAATAAAGCCACTGGCAGCAGCTTCCCCTCAGGCAGTCATTCTATACATGTCAAGGACAAGCGTAGGTCATGTGACTGAGCTGCAACCACGACCAACATCAAAGCTATCGCTGCAACATTGAATCACTATTTAGATCTGGTATCTCGCAGTTTTAAGTTTAAAAAAAGGCTGGGAATAAGTACTTTTTTTGAAGGGAAACTACTTTTTCACACTAAGATGAAGTTAGTATAAACATAAATGCCCACAAATGTGTATTTGTTTGTCCATACATGTACAAAAGTGCATTCACATCACATGTGCTGGTTGTTTCCCGCTGGCTGCAAAGCACCAAGCTAATCAAAGCCCCAGTAATATGAATGGATTAGACTATGGACATGTCTGGATTATACTACAGTCAATCAGATTAGGACATGTTGACCCTCATAGTATGCAGAGATTTAAGCAATAGAAATGTACAAGAAAGCACTTCTCTACCCGCAGTCCATGAACAAGACGCTGGTTCAGGTTCCAGTGTCTTGCTCCACAGGCTGCCGTCCTGCCGTGGACCCTGAGGCCTGATCTTCCATTGGAGCATTTTCCTCCTGCTATCACTAACTTAGTTGTGTTTATGGTACTCAAAAAATCCGTTGTGTTTGTTGCCATTTTGTAGAAATAGTTGGTGAAATCTATTTATTTGTTGTGTCGGTGATGAGATACTTTGAAGTTCAGCAGCTAGTGAGATCGGACTTGATGAAGTATAAAAGTAAATGAAAGCCTTTTTAATAGCACTTCTCATTGCCGTGGTATTAGATGGCACAACACTAACAACGCAGCGAGTTTAAACTGTGTGGGGCTGCTCTAATAAGTCTCTTAGGTCCCTCCAGTTGATCCAGAATGCTGCAGCTCGTGTTCTCACTAAAACTAAGAAAAGAGATCACATCACTCCTGCACTAGCTGCTCTGCACTGGCTCCCAGTAAAATCAAGAATCACTTTTAAAATTCTTCTCTTAACCTACAAAGCCTTGATTGGTGATGCTCCATCATATCTTAAGGAGCTTGTCGTACCATATTGCCCCACTAGAGAGCTACGCTCACTAAATGCGGGACTACTTGTAGTTCCTAGAGTCTTAAAAAGTAGAATGGGAGCCAGAGCCTTTAGTTATCAAGCTCCTCTTTTATGGAACCAGCTTCCAATTTCAGTCCGGGAGGCAGACACAGTCACCTCGTTTAAGAGTAGACAACGACGAGAAGGCCTACCTGGAGGAAGTTGCTGATCTGTCACTCTGGTGCCAGGACAACAGCCTCATCATGAATGTCACCAAAACTAAGGAGCTGATTGTGGACTTTAGGAAGGTACAACAACAGAGGACGTACTCACCACTGGGGATTAACGGGACTACTGTGGAGAGGGTGAGCGGGTATAAATACCTGGGAGTCCACATCACCGAGGATCTGACATGGTCAACAAACACAGACACTCTGGTGAGAAAGGCAAGGCAGCGCCTCTACCACCTCAGGCAGCTGAGGAAATTTAAAGTTTCCCAGAGGATCCTTCAGTCCTTCTACTCTGGAGCTGTAGAGAGCGTCCTGACAGGAAGCATCACAGCCTGGTTTGGCAACTGCTCGGCTCAGGACAGGAAGCAGAGAGTAGTGGGCTGAACGCACTATTGGAACTACACTCCCACCCTGCAGGACTTGTACACCAGGAGGTGCAGAACCAGAGCCGGCAGGATCATGAAGGATCCTCACCACCCCAACAACAGACTGTTTCAGCTGCTGCGGTCAGGCAGGCGCCACCGTAGTCACGCTGCAAGAACAGAGAGACTGAGACGGAGTTTCTTTCCTCAGGCCATCAGGATTGTGAACTCCGACCTCACCAGGACCCCCACATAGACCCACACAACTGCCCCTCTTAGGCACACACACACACACACACACACACACACACTTACTGTAAATATTGTGTTGTTTTTTATTTGTAAATAGTGTGTACTTGTTGCCCTTGCACATTCCTGCTGAGCATTGCCACTTTCATTTCACTGCACACCCTGTGTGTGTATGTGACAAATAAAACATCTTGAATCTTGAATCTTGAATCTTGAAACTTAAGACCTTCCTCTTTGACAGAGCTTATAGTTAGGGCTGAATCAGGTTCACCTGGTCCAGCCCCTTGATATGCTGCTATAGGCTTATAGCTGCCGGGGGACGTTTTAGGATGCACTGAGCACCTCTCTCCTCTTTTTTCTCTCCTTAAGGATGAATTTTCATCTCTCAATCACACGTTACTAACTCTGCTTTCTCCCCGGAGTCCTTTTGACTTCACGTCTCATGGGGTCATCGGACCCTATGAGACGGCATAGATCCTATCTGCCTGATGGATCATCGAGGTCTGGGTCGTGCAATTCCTGCTCCTGACTACGCCACTGTCCTGTTGAGACTCCGCCCACTGTTGAGACTCCGCCCACTCCTCCTCCCCACCGCCATCTGCCTGATGGATCGTGGAGGTCTCCATCGTGGAATATGCCTACTATGAACTATTCATACACTCTGTCATATTCATTGAATGTATTTTAACTCTAAATCTGTCCTTCTGTACACATGACATCTATTGCATCTGTCCATCCTGGAGAGGGATCCTCCTCTGTTGCTCTCCTCCAGGTTTCTTCCCTTTTTTTCCCCCTGAAGGGTTATTTGGGAGTTTTTCCTGGTCCGATGTGAGGTTTTGGGTCAGGGATTTTCTATGTGTACAGATTGTAAAGCACTCTGAGACAAATTTGTAATTTGTGAAATTGGGCTATACAAATAAACTGAACTGAATTGAATTGAATTGACTTGTCCCCAGGGCTCAGAGGCCTTTCTGAGTGCTGCAGGGCAATAAATCCTCTTTGCATGGCTGGTGATCAAGCCCCGATGGAAAGGAGCTTAGGAGCCAGTTACGAAGCTGCTTCCCTTTTGTCCCTTAGGTCAGGTGATCACACACAAAACACAGACGGGAGAGAGAGAGGTGTAGAGAGAGAGGTAGAGTGAGAGAGAGGTAGAGAGGTACAGTGCATCTGGAAAGTATTCACAGCGCTTGATTTTTTCCACATTTTGTTATGTTACAGCCTTATTCCAAAATGGATTAAATTCATTATTTTCCTCAACATTCTACACGCAACAACCCATAATGACAAAGTGAAAACTGTTTTTTGGAAATGTTTGCACATTTCCCCCGATAGCTCAGTCTGGCTGGGCGGCTCTAGGAAGAGTCCTGGTGGTTCCAAACTTCTTCCATGTCCGGATGATGGAGGCCACTGTGCCACTCATTGGGACTTTCAATGCTGCAGAAATCTTTCTGTACCCTTCGCCAAATCTGTGCCTCGATACAATTCTGTCTCGGAGGTCTATAGATAATTCCTTGAACTTCATGGCTTGGTTTATGCTCTGATATGCACTGTCAACTGTGATACCTTATATAGACAGGTGTGTTCTCAATCATGTCCAATCAACTAAATTTAGCACAGGTGGACTCCAATCAAACATCTCAAGGATGATCAGTGGAAACAGGACCTGAGCTACATGTTGAGTGTCATGGCAAAGGCTGTGAATACTTATGTACATGTTATGTTTTCGTTCTTTATTTTTAACAGATTTGCAAAAAACAGTTTTCACTTTGTCATTATGGGTTGTTGTGTGTAGAATGTTGAGGAAAATAATGAATTTAATCCATTTTGGAATAAGGCTGTAACATAACAAAATGTGGAAAAAGTGAAGCGCTGTGAATACTTTCCGGATGCACTGTAGGTAGAGAGAGAGAGAGAGGTAGAGAGAGAGAGAGGGGTCAATCTGAGGTTGTTGACTCATGTATTTGTTGACGGAGTGAAGCTCTCTGTGCTGCTCATCTCTCTCCTGCTGTTGGCCTCTGGATCAAAGCGGTGCACGCTGTTGGTCGTTTGGGGTCCGCAGTGACGTCATGTGCTTTCTGTGCGTGTCGGGAAGTTGAGGGGTAGTAAGTTAAGAGAAATGCCACTTTGCTATAGTTGGTACGTGAGGCTGCAACTAACAATTCTCATGTTGAATGAAATGAAGGCAGGTTCCCAAAAATGTAAATGTTTCTTAAATGAACTCTGTTATGTCACTATCTCTTAAGGCTTAGTATCTTTTAACTTGTCTTGTTCTGTGTTTTTTGTTTGTAACTTTGTGTTTCTGGCCTGGTCACCCTCGAAAAAGAGATTTCTATTCTCTGGGAATCACCTGGTTCAATAAAGGATAAAAAATAAAAATAAAGGATTATTGAGCAAGCAATCCTAAACCCATCGACTTTTACCAACCATAGACTTCACTGGAGAAATAAAAGTAAAATATCACATTTCAGAAGCTTTAAATGAATAATATTTAGTATTTTTTCTAAGATTAAATCCATAAATCTATTATCAAAATGGTTGCAGATCATTGTTTGTCAATCAGAAATTGATTACTCTAATTGTTTCAGCTGTACTGACACTGTACTGAACGGGTTGTTGACAACATGTTATTGTTACCTTCGCATTGAAAATGCGGAAGGTTATGTTTTGATCGCCATGTATTTGTATGCGTGTTATTCGCATAAGTCAAAAAGTATTAAACCGAATTGCATGACATTTGGCAGGATGATTGGTTATTATCCGGGGACCATTTGATTAGATTTTGGGATCGATCGGGTCAAAGGTCAAGGCCAAGGTCATGAAAAGGTCAAAACCTTATTTTTACCATAGCGGTCAATTTTTATCCAATTGGCATGCAACTAATGCCAAAATATTCATAATTCAATGCCCAATCATGTGATATGCGAAGGTATGCGCTCTACCGAGTGCCCGTTCTAGTTGTTTTGATTTTATTGTAAACACAGGCCAGCCGTCCACTCACAGGAGACGAGTGCTCAAACATCTCCGTGTATCTTTCTCTTCCTGCCTGCACAGGTCACTTTCCTCCTCCCCTCCTCCCCTTCCCCCCGTCACGGCTCCGGTTGCCATGGAGAACTCGTCGGTGGCGTCTGCGTCGTCTGAGGCCGGCAGCACGCGTTCGCAGGAGATCGAGGAGCTGGAGCGCTTCATCGACAGCTATGTGCTGGAGTACCAGGTGCAGGGGCTTCTGGGAGACAAGGCCGACGGAGACCTGGACGTGGACAACGGCGGCAAGGCGCCAGAGGTCAGAGCGCTATTACACGAACGGGTGACACGCTCCCATAAGTCCCGTATCTGTTGGCAGCAGGGATCATTTTTACAGGGATCGTACAGTCACGGAAAACCTGGAAAAGTCATGGAATTTTAAATGGTCATTTCCAGGCCTGGAAAAGTCATGGAAAAAACTTAAATCATAAAAGTTTTGGAAAAGTCCTGGAAATGTGTTATAATCACATGTTCATTTACGCCGAGTTTGAAATAGTTAATATATTTTTTAAAGAAAGACGCTCAAAATATAAGCCGGCGTACGCTCTCAATACGCAAAATGTTCTAGTTTTCATGTTTATACCGAGATTTCAGTTTGGCCTGGAAATTTGGTTATAAGTCATGGAAAAGTCCTGGAAATGCATTGATCAGAATGTGTAAGAACCCTGTTTTTAGTGGGGCCTCGGGGTGCTTCGTGTACCTTGTTGACGTGTAAACAAAGCCCCCGTTCACAAACGATAGCACCTTCTCCGCTCTTTTCTTTCCCCCAGTGGACGGACGACTGTAACAACAAGAAAGACGGCAGCTGGACGTCCTCCTGGGGGAGGGGCTCGACCAAGCCGGTAAGTGGGGATCGGGGTTCTACTCGTCTCCCGGCTTCGGAGGCGACCTTCTCAAAAACAATCTTGAATCAAATACAGTCTGTACGGTCTTCATCGTAGATCGGTGTCATCGGACAATAGCCTGAAGAATAACTCAAATGACGATTGGGGATGAAATGAGTTTGAATTTAAAGCTGCAGCAAACTCATGTTTTGTGGTTTATTTGTAGATGGAACTTGGAAGTTGGAGCCCTCGCGGGGCAGAAAACCCGCTTCTATCCTGTTTCTTCCTATTGTTGTATTTGTTCTTTTCTGCTCGAATGACTTTCACCTTCTTTACTCGTCCACTTTCCGCGCGTCTCTGCATCTCTGCTGCTGCGTCTCGCATACCTGCTTCTGTCTCCTCATGCCTGCCTTCACCTTCTGAAATCTTACAGCGCATAAAACATGACTAAAACCTTCATGGGGTCAATAAAACTATCGCAAATTAGCAACGTGATGTCATAGGAATATGTTTATACCGAGATTTCAGTTTGGTCATTTACATTTGGTTTAAAGTCCTGGAAATCCATCGGTCAACATGTGTAAGAACCCTGAAGTATGCTCTTCTGTGAGGCCAGTATTTAAATAAACCTAAATGAATTATCAGTCAGTTTCTGTCTGTCTCTGGTCTGCTGTAAAGTCTGAGGCGATTTACAGTATTATTTAGTTTTATTGGTATTGTCGGAGCTATTTAATTTGACATTTGTATTTAGGTTTTATTGTAAAGTAATATTGATTATTTATTGCTTATTTAGGTTATATTTTTATATGTTAGTTGTTTCTTATGATAGTTGTAGTTTAGTTTAATATATTTAGTTTTCGGTTCACTGATTGGGTAACACTGGGCACCTGTGGTTGTATGTAGAGGTGGGTAGGCACAGGACCAGCATGCACCTGGGTGGCCGGTGTTTTTGACCACAGCACAGAGAGGAAGCGTCAACATTTTGTTTGTTCTTTTTTGTTGGTTTAAGAAATAAATTCTCAGAATACTAACAGGCGGAAATGGACAGTTCTTTCTTTTGAATGTGTCAACACCAAAACCCACGGTGCATCAGTGGCGGTTTGATTTATAGTTTTGTTTGATTTCGTACGACAAATGGCCGCTACAGGTATGATTCACCATGACGTGAGTGAAGTGGCGTGGGGAAGAGGTTCAAAGCCAAGAAACGAGGAGGGAAAGAGAGAGACTAGAATTTAAATGTCAGTATTTATATCGATACAAAAAAAATCCTATTAATCCATTTTTAGTGCCGCAAAATGAGGATGTTTTCTTTTTACATTCAGCTTCTTAAAGTATAGTGTCCAAAACATGGAATTGAAACTATAGTTTTTAGTTTAAAAGCAGATTAGGAGTAGAAATGTCCCTCTTGCTTCCAGTGTTCCCCCCTCGGGAATCAACAGACAGGAAATCCATCGGGTTGTGAATGCAACGGAGGACACGGTCCCGTCCTCACGTCTCCTCTCGACTCCACAGGACGAATGGGAGCGCAGCAGCAACGGCAGCACCGGCTCCGGGCCCAGTTCAGGCTCGAGACCAGGGTCTGGATCACGCTCTGGCAGCAGAGGCAGAAACAACCAGTTCACAGGCCCCGCCGTGGTACACAAACACCCGCTTGTTTGTTTGTTTGTCTGTTGTTTCAGAATCAGGTTTTATTGGCCGATTAAGTTTGCACAAACAAGGAATTTGACTTAGTAAAGTGACTCTCAGTGTACTTACACAAAATAAACATTACAACACAATACAATACAAAAACAGTGCAGTACAAAACAAACAGTGCAACGGTCTAAGAATATTAAGAAAGTGACTTGTTTATTTAGTCTTTTACTGCCACTACATTCCCTCAGTATTCATTTTTAAAAATCCCCTCTTCGAGAAATGAACGTTCTTGGGGAGACGTTGAGGGACCAACACTTTGGTTACGGTCATGTGACTCTTCCTCAGTCATCTAAAGATTTCACCACAATTCAGGGTCCAGAGGCATTTATTCGGGTGGATCCAGTTACAGGTCTAGCTCGTTTGAAAAAATCATCAGAGCTACACAGAAGAGTTTTCTCACAGACCTCACTCGTACAAGTCAAAGCAAGCTTTGGAGGATCCAATGTGGTTTAACCCTCCTGTGACCTTTAGGGTCAATTTGACCACATTCAATGTTTAACGTTGGTGTTCTTTGGGGTCAATTTGACCCCAGGCTGTTTTTCACTGTCAAACAGATAAGAAATATCAACTTTTTAATATATTTAAAGGGCTATTTAGGTAGTCAACAAACAAACATAAAGTACCTCACACTTAAACTTGGGAAACAATATTAATTCTAATAATTTTCTGGAGGTTTTAATTGCTGGTGTCAAATTGACCCCGAGGGTAAAATACGTTAGTAAATATAAAGGCAACAGGAGGGTTAAGGTTGACCCAAACTGGGATCTAAAACTATTACAACTAAAACTAACTTTCTTGATGTGCAGTCATGAAAGACAGAAAAAACACAAGACTCAAGAGAGCCTATTTTTAAATTTAAAAAAAGGACTTTTCAAGAAACGGTTCCAGTGGTGCACCTGTTAGTTTTAGTTAACTACTAATACGTATGTGACCGTTTGGTCTGAAGTGTTACGGAGTTAAGCTGAACATGTTTTCCTCGTGTTTCTTCCAGAACGGGAACAGAGAGGGCTCCCTCGACATCCTGGGGACGGACATATGGGCCGCCAACACCATGGACTCTTGCGGGTACGTGCCTTAGTGCTTCTTTTACAGAATTACAGACGCAGCTTCTTGAGGGTCACATGACTGATTTAGACACACAGATTTGGCTTTGCCTCGTTTGCGCCTGAACTTTGTTCCCGGCTTCTCTCCGTCTTTGACTCCTCTGAACACGACTTTGCTGAACTCTACGTTTGTATTTGATTTCTGCTGTTTCCTAAATCTTTAAGTTTTCTCCTGGATACTCCAAGGCAATATTTCCCAGCTTTTGTTTTCAAGGCCCAGACCACTTCTGGCATTATTTGTCTGTGGGTGTATACAATAATATATATATTCACATGAAATGCAATGAGGGACATCATATTGTAATAAGCTTACTCGGCTCTTTTTTACATCCCACACAAAGCCACTGAGCAACAGGGCTGTGGAGTTGTGCGGATGATGAAATGTATTTCAGTTTTGCTTTGTTAACAAAACATTACGGCTCAAAGCTTGAAATCTTGCTTTGACTTGTACAAGTGAGGTTCTGTGAGAAAACGCTTCTTAGCGTCTGTGTAGCTGCGATGATTCTTTCAAACGAGCGAGACCTGTAACCTACGGGAGAAGAAAAAAAGAAACGAATGAGACAAATATCAAATTCACTGGAAGGAGGACAGGTTGCCATGGTAACGGCTGATGTAAGCTCCTCCCCCTCCGTGCACACCGACAGGTGCTGCAGAGTATGAATGTTGACTAGAAACTTACTGAGCGCTTTAGTTTGGAGATATTTCCGCCAATCTAGTTTAAGTGTAAAATATTTTAACAAAGACCTCAGAAAAGCAGATGTAATTGTGTTTAGCAATAACAAATTAATATAATAACAATAGCAATTGTCAAAATACTATAATAAATAGAAGCACAGATGTATATATATATATATAAGATAGATACACAGATGTATATTTATATATATATGTATATTTAAATATATATATATATATATATAATAAAGGTATATATCATATTTCCATCCATTGAAGTTTTCTGAATGTTTCTCACATGCAGTGAACTGAAAAAACTCTTGTGCTCCTCATATTATTCCCTTTTTGGATACAGCATTAATGTAGTGAATGAAGTGAGCGTCTGGTCACATAGCACCCCCTAGTGGTGACACGCGTCCACTGCCGATCCGTGGAGATTCATAGAGCCTTTTTTAATGTCGAGCCAAAACAGTTTTTTGTTAATGCACATATCATATTTCTGTGTTATTGTGAGGGCACCGCTCACGAAAACAATCCAAACCAGTACTGCCATGCACCAAAAGGGATTCACTAGAATATAAATGTGATCCTACAGCCTCAGGTTTGCTGGTGTTGCTCAGCCACTGTCAATCAAATGTTATCAAACCAGCCTGTGTTAAACTATTATGAATAAAAACCAAGAAAGATTATTCAGTCATGATTATTTACTGTTATAGAAAAATTATTTGGCTCTAAAATGTCTTTTGAAGGACTTTAAGATCATTCATTTTTTTTGCCTGTGTTCAGAAGCCTGTGCACCGGCTGCTCAACCTCAACTCTCTGATGGCTTTTATTACAAATTAGAGGAGGGGTCAAATACTCAGGGGTAAGATTTGGGTTTTGAGGGGATTGCAATACAGATGCAGGGTGGTGTATACACACTTACAAGTAAAAGATAATTAAGGGGGTGCCGGGCTTGTTTTTTGTTGTTGTTGTTGTCTTTTATTATTATTTTTTTATTGTTGTTTTTCATTTATTTTTTTGGAGGTGGGGGAGGGGTATGTGTGTTTGTATGTGTATATATGTGTGTATGTATGCGTGTGTATATATGTGTGTGTGTGTGTGTGTGTATGGGTGTAGGGGTATGTATATGTGTGTATATTTATGTTTATGTCTGACATTTTTGTACTTGTTTCATGTTTATATCACTAAACAAATTTTAAAAAATTAAGTGACAAAAAACCCAACCGTACCTCTCTTTGCCTCTTGGTTGTAGAGGAGCTGGTTGGGACATTCAGCCAGAGAAGCTGGACTTCAGCCATTTCCACAGAAAACCCCTCCGAGGAATCCCAAAGCACCTGCCTCCCATCGACAGAGAAGGGTACGCTCCCGGTCCGCTGCTCTCTCAGAATCGATCATCCCGTGTTATCTCAGTTCTGCCATCATGATTGTCTTCTCTCTCTAATGAAGCCCACATACCCATCATCCCCGACGGTCGCTTCCTCTCTTTCAGGATGAACAAAAACAAGTTTGAGGAAGATGACGGCATCGACATGAACGACATCGAGAGGTTTCTACCCCATCTGCGTTCTGTGAGTGACCGACTGGTTTTCTCTTCCTTTAAAAAAAAAAAAAAATGCCTCTGTAGTTTTCTCATTGTGAATATTTGTAAAATCAACCCTCTGGTTTTGTAAAGTAGTTATTCTGCACTGATGTGACACGTTTTTTAACCACAGGCAGAAAGCCTCTCGCCAAGGTATTAACCTCACTATCTATTGATTGGTAGAGAGCGCCCCCTGTTGGCAGAAAGGAAAACATACAACGTGTATTGACTCTAGCAGTCGTGCTGTCCACAGTGGAATGACCAGAATATGGCAAAAAAAGAGGGAAATAGTTGTAAGTTTTTTTCCGGTTGAATAACAATCAATACATGTAAAACTAGAACGGGCACTCGGTAGAGCGCATACCTTCACATATCACAAGATTGGGCATTGAACTATGAACATTTTGGCATTAGTTGCATGCCAATTGGATAGAAATTGGTAAAAATAAGATGTTGACCTTTCCATGACCTTGACTTTTGACCCGATCGATCCCAAAATCTAATCAAATGGTCCCCGGATAATAACCAATCATCCCACCAAATTTCATGCGATTCGGTTTAATACTTTTTGAGTTATGCGAGTAACATGCATACACATAAATAAATACACGGCGATCAAAACATAACCTTCCGCCTTTTCAATGCGAAGGTAATCAGTCTGCATTTATATTTATGTTATAAATGAGTCTGGTTGACTCTTTAAACATTTGGGGACATCTGCTGGTCACATCCTGAAGTGAACTGTAACCGACATGAAAACTGCTTCAGGATGTTATACCGCCCCCTGTTGGTGAGATGCATGTACAACATGTATACCTCAAGCCAGATTAAGAGTTGTTTCTTCCTCTGTCAGTTTAATCCTTCTTTTAAACTCAATTTAAAGAATATGTTCATGTTGTTGTTTTCACGTCTATTCAATTCAATTCAATTCAGTTTATTTGTATAGCCCAATTTCACAAATTACAAATTTGTCTCGGAGTGCTTTACAATCTGTACACATAGACATCCCTGCCCCAAAACCTCACATCGGACCAGGAAAAACTCCCAAATAACCCTTCAGGGGGAAAAAGGAAGAAACGTGGAGGAGAGCAACAGAGGAGGATCCTCTCCTAGGATGGACAGATGCAATAGATGTAATGTGTACAGAAGGACAGATTTAGAGTTAAAATACATTCAATGAATATGACAGAGTGTATGAATAGTTCATAGTAGGCATATTCCACGATGGAGACCTCCACGATCCATCAGGCAGATGGCGGTGGGGAGGAGGAGTGGGCGGAGTCTCAACAGGACAGTGGCGTAGTCATGAGCAGGAATTCCACGACCCAGACGATCCATCAGGCAGATAGGATCTATGCGTCTCATAGGGTCCGATGACCCCATGAGACGTAAAGTCAAAAGGACTTCCGGGAGAAAGCAGAGTTAGTAACGTGTGATTGAGAGATGAAAATTCATCCTTAAGGAGAGAAAAAGAGGAGATAGGTACTCAGTGCATCCTAAACGTCCCCGGCAGCTATAAGCCTATAGCAGCATATCAAGGGGCTGGACCAGGGCAAACCTGATTCAGCCCTAACTATAAGCTCTGTCAAAGAGGAAGGTCTTAAGTCTACTCTTAAACGAGGTGACTGTGTCTGCCTCCCGGACTGAAATTGGAAGCTGGTTCCATAAAAGAGGAGCTTGATAACTAAAGGCTCTGGCTCCCATTCTACTTTTTAAGACTCTAGGAACTACAAGTAGTCCCGCATTTAGTGAGCTCTCTAGTGGGGCAATATGGTACGACAAGCTCCTTAAGATATGATGGAGCATCACCAATCAAGGCTTTGTAGGTTAAGAGAAGAATTTTAAAAGTGATTCTTGATTTTACTGGGAGCCAGTGCAGAGCAGCTAGTGCAGGAGTGATGTGATCTCTTTTCTTAGTTTTAGTGAGAACACGAGCTGCAGCATTCTGGATCAACTGAGGGACCTAAGAGATTTATTAGAGCAGCCTGCTAATAAGGAGTTGCAGTAATCCAGTCTGAACCAATTTTTCTGCATCTTTTGAGACAAGATGTGCCTGATTTTTGAAATATTACGAGATGAAAGAATGCAGTCCTTGAGATTTGCTTTACGGGAGTTAAAGGACAAGTCCCGATCAAAGATAACGCCAAGATTCTTTACAGTGGTGTTGGATGCCAGGCAATGCCATCTACAGAACCCACATCACCAGATAATTGATCTCTGAGGTGCTCAGGGCCGATTAAAATTACTTGGTTTTGTCTGAGTTTAACATCAAGAAGTTGCAGGTAATCCATGTTTTTATGTCTTTAAGACATGCTTGAATTTTACAGAGTTGGTTGCTCTCCTGTTTTATCGATAAATATAGTTGAGTGTCATCTGCATAACAATGAAAGTTTATGGAGTGTTTCCTGATAATATTGCCCAAAGGAAGCATGTATAAGGTAAATAAAATTGGTCCAAGCACAGAACCTTGTGGAACTCCGTGATTAACGTTGGTGGTTATCTAGGTGTCATCGTTTACAAATACAAACTGAGATCGATCTGATAAATAGGATTTAAACCAAATTAGTGCCGTGCCTGAAATGCCAATCGACTGCTCCAGTCTCTGTAACAGGATGTCATGGTCAATGGTGTCGAATGCGTATATCTTAAGCTACGCATACTTGCTCATGTATACGCTGAACAAGAAGAACCCCCCCCCCCCCCTTTTTGTTTCCCGGTCCAGTTTCCTTGCTCGGCTTCAAGGTGTTTCAGCCGGGTGACAGAACTCCCTCTCGGGCCAACGTCAACCTCTTCTCTTCCTCCGCTGCTCTCTGAGCCGACACGTCTCCCCTCTTTGACAGCGTTTGAGCCGGTGCCTTTCTCTTTCCTTCCCCTCTCGGCTTCTGCAGCCAAACTACGCTTCACCTCTCCTATTTCTTCAGCCGCGATTATGGGCCCGGCCGCGCTACCGAGATGGCTTCCTCACGAAGCCGCCTCGTGAAGCCAAGGCCGGCGTTTCCGTTTATTCCGTTTCAGACAAAAGAGGGGTCGGTGGGAGACGCCGAGCCGGGGAGGGGTCGCCACTTCGTCTCACTTCCAGTAGCTGGTTCTGACGCGGTCTCGGGCTGGTCTCGGTTGGGTATCGTGCTGGTCTCTGTTGGGTCTCGGGCTGGTCTCTGTTGGGTCTCGTGTTGGTCTCTGTTGGGTCTCGTGCTGGTCTCTGTTGGGTCTCGTGCTGGTCTCTGTTGGGTCTCGTGTTGGTCTCTGTTGGGTCTCGTGCTGGTCTCTGTTGGGTCTCGTGCTGGTCTCTGTTGGGTCTCGTGCTGGTCTCTGTTGGGTCTCGTGCTGGTCTCTGTTGGGTCTCGTGCTGGTCTCTGTTGGGTCTCGTGCTGGTCTCTGTTGGGTATCGGGCTGGTCTCTGTTGGGTCTCGTGCTGGTCTCTGTTGGGTCTCGTGTTGGTCTCTGTTGGGTCTCGTGCTGGTCTCTGTTGGGTCTCGGGCTGGTCTCTGTTGGGTCTCGTGTTGGTCTCTGTTGGGTCTCGTGCTGGTCTCGGTTGGGTCTCGTGCTGGTCTCTGTTGGGTATCGGGCTGGTCTCTGTTGGGTCTCGTGCTGGTCTCTGTTGGGTCTCGGGCTGGTCTCTGTTGGGTATCGGGCTGGTCTCTGTTGGGTCTCGTGTTGGTCTCTGTTGGGTCTCGTGCTGGTCTCTGTTGGGTATCGGACTGGTCTCTGTTGGGTCTCGTGCTGGTCTCTGTTGGGTCTCGGGCTGGTCTCTGTTGGGTCTCGTGCTGGTCTCTGTTGGGTCTCGGGCTGGTCTCGGTTGGGTCTCGTGCTGGTCTCTGTTGGGTCTCGTGTTGGTCTCTGTTGGGTATCGGGCTGGTCTCTGTTGGGTCTCGGGCTGGTCTCGGTTGGGTCTCATGCTGGTCTCTGTTGGGTCTCGTGCTGGTCTCTGTTGGGTCTCGTGCTGGTCTCTGTTGGGTCTCGTGTTGGTCTCTGTTGGGTCTCGGGCTGGTCTCTGTTGGGTCTCGTGCTGGTCTCTGTTGGGTCTCGTGCTGGTCTCTGTTGGGTCTCGTGCTGGTCTCTGTTGGGTCTCGTGCTGGTCTCTGTTGGGTCTCGTGCTGGTCTCTGTTGGGTCTCGGGCTGGTCTCTGTTGGGTCTCGTGCTGGTCTCTGTTGGGTCTCGTGTTGGTCTCTGTTGGGTATCGGGCTGGTCTCTGTTGGGTATCGGGCTGGTCTCTGTTGGGTCTCGTGTTGGTCTCTGTTGGGTCTCGTGCTGGTCTCTGTTGGGTCTCGTGTTGGTCTCTGTTGGGTATCGGGCTGGTCTCTGTTGGGTATCGTGCTGGTCTCTGTTGGGTCTCGTGCTGGTCTCTGTTGGGTGTCGTGCTGGTCTCTGTTGGGTATCGTGCTGGTCTCTCTTGGGTCTCGTGTTGGTCTCTGTTGGGTATCGGGCTGGTCTCTCTTGGGTCTCGTGTTGGTCTCTGTTGGGTCTCGTGCTGGTCTCTGTTGGGTCTCGTGTTGGTCTCTGTTGGGTATCGGGCTGGTCTCTGTTGGGTATCGGGCTGGTCTCTGTTGGGTCTCGTGTTGGTCTCTGTTGGGTGTCGTGCTGGTCTCTGTTGGGTATCGGGCTGGTCTCTGTTGGGTCTCGTGCTGGTCTCTGTTGGGTATCGGGCTGGTCTCTGTTGGGTCTCGTGCTGGTCTCTGTTGGGTATCGGGCTGATCTCTGTTGGGTCTCGTGCTGGTCTCTGTTGGGTATCGTGCTGGTCTCTGTTGGGTATCGGGCTGGTCTCTGTTGGGTATCGTGCTGGTCTCTGTTGGGTCTCGTGCTGGTCTCTGTTGGGTATCATGCTGGTCTCTGTTGGGTCTCGTGCTGGTCTCTGTTGGGTATCGTGCTGGTCTCTGTTGGGTCTCGTGCTGGTCTCTGTTGGGTCTCGTGCTGGTCTCTGTTGGGTCTCGTGCTGGTCTCTGTTGGGTCTCATGCTGGTCTCTGTTGGGTATCGGGTTGGTCTCTGTTGGGTATCGTGCTGGTCTCTGTTGGGTCTCGTGCTGGTCTCTGTTGGGTCTCGTGCTGGTCTCTGTTGGGTCTCGTGTTGGTCTCTGTTGGGTCTCGTGCTGGTCTCTGTTGGGTCTCGTGTTGGTCTCTGTTGGGTCTCGTGCTGGTCTCTGTTGGGTGTCGTGCTGGTCTCTGTTGGGTATCGGACTGGTCTCTGTTGGGTATCGTGCTGGTCTCTGTTGGGTATCATGCTGGTCTCTGTTGGGTCTCGTGCTGGTCTCTGTTGGGTCTCGTGCTGGTCTCTGTTTGGTCTCGTGCTGGTCTTGTGTGTGTGTGGGTGTGTGTGTCTGTGTGTGTGTGTATGTGCGCCGATCAACAGCGTTGTGTTTGGATATGTGTTGCAGGTGATGCACACACATCTTTCTCAACCCATTTTGATTAAACAGTTTGTATTTGCTCATAGGACTCATCTGAAATAGAGACGGTTCTTCTGTTTACGACTGTGACCTGATGTTCTCTCCCACGAGGGGATTCATTGGCTGCAGAGATCACGTCAGCTCGGTGTGACCAGAGTCCAAGCCGTGTCCGCGAGGGACGGCCTCGGCCTGCTACCGAGCGCCGTCATCAACAGCACGTTTAGAGGACAAGTTTCACATTTTGGGAAATATGCTTATTTGCTTTTCTTTCCACAAAAGCGAGAAGACTTTTCCTCTTTTTAAAATACGGCAATAAAAGAACGAGTTTTCTAAAAATGTGCCACGGAATACCGATGACTACACGTTTATGATTTTGTCGTATTTTATTTCAAAGTGATTCACGTCGAAGTTTTTTTTTCTTTCTTTCTTCCACTCTCGTCGGACTTGAACTTCTAAAATCCTTTAAGAACGGCGGGCGCCGCGGGAGCGACGGAAGGTGACGGTCCGACCGAGCGGAGGGGGAGAAACACCGGCCGGTCATCTGGGAGACATCCGGGCTCTGATCCGGGAACAAAGCCTCCGTCTGGGGCCGAGACATCGCAGACCGGACGGCCCCTCCCTCTGGAGGTGTACGTGCCGCGGAGCAGGCCTCCGCTGGAGAAGGGCCGCCGGGGGCGGGGGGGGGGGGTCTTTCTGGGGCGGTCCGTCAGCTGAGACCTGCATTCCACTCGCACACACGTAGAGTCCCTGTCCGACCTTTTCTTTTTACCTCGTCTCCCTCCGCTTCTTCCTTTTTGCCATCCTCTTCTGAACCGCCATCGTCGCGCTCCGCCCTTCTCCTCCCTTCGTGGCGGCGATCACTCCTCCCCTCCATCCCTCAAATGTTGGGAGGCCGCAGAACGAGATCCAGGGGGTCGTGGTGACCCCGTGGTCTCTTCCTGCTATTGTTCCTGGTCCGACTGCTGCTCGGCTCCTCCGCTCCGTTCACCGCACACACGCCGGCTTCATCGCCGCTGTGCGCCGCTCTCGCCTCGACCGCCGGAGACTCGAGCACACGCACGACAGCCGGATCCCTCGGACCGTCGGTTATGAATTCCACAGAGGTGTTCGATGGTGGTAGGGTTCGTACGGTCATGGAAAACCTGGAAAAGTCATGGAATTTTAAAATGGTCATTTCCAGGCCTGGAAAAGTCATGGAAAAAACTCAAATCATCAAAGTTTTGGAAAAGTCCTGGAAACGTGTTATAATCACGTGTTCATTTACGCCGAGTTTGAAATAATTAATATGTTGTTTAACCTTCCTGTTACCTTTAGGGTCAATTTGACCCCATTCAATGTTTAACGTCGGTGTTCTTTGGGGTCAATTTGACCCCAGGCTGTTTTTCACTGTGTCAAACATATAAGAAATATCAACTTTTTTATATATTTAAAGGGCTGTTTAGGTAGTCAACAAACACACATAAAGTACCTCACACTTAAACTTGGGAAACAATATTAATTCTAATAATTTTCTGGAGGTTTTAATTGCTGGGGTCAAATTGACCCCGAGGGTAAAATACGTTAGTAAATGTGAAGGTAACAGGAGGGTTAAACATTGAATGGGGTCAAATTGACCCTAAAGGTAACAGGAGGGTTAAAGAAAGACGTTCAAAATATAAGCCGGCGTACGCTCTCAATACGCACAATTTTCAAAATGTTTCATGTTTTTACTGAGATTTCAGTTTGGTCGTGGACATTTGGTTTGAAGTCCTGTAAATCCATCGGTCACAATGTGTAAGAACCCTGCGTGGTGCACCAGGGACCTGATCCGTTCCATGCATCACATCGGAAAGACAGTAAATATGCACACACGGACAAGATGAACCAAATGTATTCTATTCCAAGGGCACGCTAAAGAAACGCGCTGAAGAACAGTTGATGATGGGGGAATACCAAAATCAAGGATAAATTGCTTTCATGCTCCATTTTCTTTTTCTCCCTCCTGAACTGATTTATAGACTCGGCGTATAACTGCCAAATCCCTAGAAAGGAGGTAACCTCCAGCCTCTGCCGTGATGAAATTCATTTTCTCTGCCTAGCACGTGTTTATGATGGGCTGAGTGCTGTCCGCCGTGTCAATTTATGGTGATAATACAGGAGTGAAATCGGCTGGTTTCACTGTACAGAGCAGCCCAAAAACGTCCTCGCGAGCAGAGGAGTCGTTAAGTCGTCGGTCTGTACGCTCCCAAAGGATCCGTTTGGATTCTGCAGAGAAGGTGACGTGTTGGTAATGTCATGTGACACAGACGGCACATATGATTGAAGTTCTTTTAAAGCATGTGAAACCTGCTTTTGGCGGTCGCGTGATTATATTTCTGTCGGGTGCTCCAGGTTATCTTCCTCTCTTTCTGACACTTTGATCCCACAGCGGCTCCACCTCCTCCCGGAGCCGGCCCCCGGGGCCTTTGATGTGCCCGTCTGTCCGCCGTGGCCCCGGCCTCACATCACTTATTAAATGAGACGCGGGTGTCAGGACCTCGCATCTTTCCCTCTCATCACCGATCGCCCACCATATCGGACTGTGGCAGCTTTCAATTTTTTTATTTTTTTGTTCCCGGCGTGGTTGGCAGGCATCAGCTGCAGAGCAAGTTACATGAAAGGCCCAACGTCGGCACCGTGAGACACGGAGCACATCTTTTGCCACAGGGAAACTATTCTAAATCCTAAATTTGAACTTCATTTCTGGCTTAACCCTCCTGTTGGCTTCAAATTCACTAATTTGACAGCAGCAATTAAAACCGAGAGAACATTATTAGAATTAATATTGTTTCCCAAGTTTAAGTGTCACTTTATGTTTGTTTGTTGACTGCCGAAATAGCCCTTAAATAAATAAACAAGTTTATATTTACCTTCGCATTTTCATATTTATTTATTTATATATAAGGCAGACGTGCACGTAAAACAACGCACGCATAAAACAGCGCACGCGTAAAACAGCGCACGCGTAAAACAACGCACGCGTAAAACAGCGCACGCGTAAAACAACGCACGCATAAAACTGCACGCATAAAACAGCGCACGCGTAAAACAGTGCACGCGTAAAACAGCGCACGCGTAAAACAATGCACGTAAAACAACGCACGCGTAAAACTGCACGTAAAACAACGCACGCGTAAAACAACGCACGCGTAAAACAGCGCACGCGTAAAACAGCGCACGCGTAAAACAATGCACGTAAAACAACGCACGCGTAAAACAATGCACGTAAAACAATGCACGTAAAACAATGCGCGCGTAAAACAGCGCACGCGTTAAACAATGACGCGTAAAACAACGCACACGTGAAACAATGCACATGTGCAACGCCCCCGACCAGCGCTGTAAAGTGTAAACTTGACAGCGAGCCACTCGGTTCGTCGGCTCTCTGAGTGACGTGAGCGTCGCTCTTCATGCTCGGGCTTCTCAGTAAATCGTCCCCCTGTTTTTAAAATAGAGGCGTGAATACATATCGAGACGGGCGACCGCGCTACGCCACGTCGTTATATTTAATCGAGTTGACGAGTTGTTTTGTCACTTTCTTCTTTTCCACGTCTAAAACAACTCTTTAACCCTCCTGTTGCCTTTAGGGTCAATTTGACCCCATTCAATGTTGAACCTCCTGTTACCTTTATATTTACTGACATATTTTACCCTTGAGGTCAATTTGACCCCAGCAATTAAAACCTCCAGAAAATTATTAGAATTAATATTGTTTTCCAAGTTTAAGTGTGAGGTACTTTATGTTTGTTTGTTGACGACCTAAATAGCCCTTTAAATAAATAAAAAAGTTGATATTTCTTATATGTTTGACACAGTGAAAAACAGCCTGGGGTCAAATTGACCCCAAAGAACACCGACGTTAAACATTGAATGGGGTCAAATTGACCCGAAAGGTAACAGGAGGGTTAAACTAAACTTTTTGATTGGCTTATGTGAGAAGCGACGCTTTGCTTTTCAGCCCCGCCTGTGAGACGGAAATGATGACCTCAAAGAAAACATGAAACCCATTCGGATGTCACGGATCTGAAGTCGTCGCCGGTCCTGAATCCCTCGGCCTGCGCGTGCTTCCGTTGTGTCGACAGCGCCCGTCATTTCCATGTTGTTGTTTCTAACTCTCCATGAATCACTTGTCCAAACCGTCTTTTTTCAATCAAAACACATCCGACGTCCTCTCCTCATCGACTCATTCATCTCCGCTCCGGTCTTTTCTCACGGACGTTTCCAGCATCCTGCTCGGCGACGGCCAATCGGATGTATTCAAACACACTGATGCTGTCTTTCGTTGGGGACTATTCTGTTTCTTTTCATCGCTAATTGGGTAATTCCAGTGTTTCTCGTGTGATTTCCCAGACGGAGGATGAATCGACTGGCTGTGGCAACGTGTCTCGCTTTATGAAAGCATGTCTGATAGAAGCTCGTAGATCTATTCCTCTCATCTGAACACAGTTGATATTCTCTGTAGCTGCAGCAACATATTAAAATGTTTTTACTCCATTAAAGATAGGTGATTACGTGAAGAGGTATTTTCCTGGATCCCTCTCTTCATCAACATGAACTGAAACTCTCTCACCCAAAACACAACTTTTAACGTTCTTTTGATAATTTAATTAGGATTTAGTGAATGCAATGTAATCTTTATAGTCTCTACTCCTATAATTATACATATTTCAGCAGACAAAATTGCTTTTTCTGTCCGTTTTTATCTGATCTCCAGTCTCTTTCCCACTTTACGCCCCCCCTCGCCCTCCCCGTCACGTCCACAGGGCTCGCTGCCTGCCGTGAGGTGAGGGGTCACCTGGCCGGCCCCGCCTCCCTTTTGATCGGCTCTGCCTGCTACCTGCAGAGAGCGTCTTCACACACACGGCGCTCCCTTTCAGCCGCAGAGACGACTGCAGCTCTCGCTTCCTCCTCACCCACTGTGCACACAGCTGTGGGTCAAAGGCAAAGCTGCTGGCCGCGACCTGCTTCATGTGCTTTGGGGGGGGGGGGGGGGGGCTATTCAAAAGAGTTATTCATCTTATTTAGAGCAGGAATCTTGAATAATATTCCGAAACTGTTTCAAGTTTAAACCGTTTTGGTTCAAATGTGTGGCGTACAGATGGTCACCCTGTCTGTGTGTGTGCACGGGTGTGTGTGTGTGTGTGTGACTGTGTGTGTGCACGGGTGTGTCTGGATGGGTGTGTGTCTGTGTGTGTGTGTGACTGTGTGTGTGCACGGGTGTGTCTGGATGGGTGTGTGTCTGTGTGTGTGTGACTGTGTGTGTGCACGGGTGTGTCTGGATGGGTGTGTGACTGTGTGTGCACGGGTGTGTCTGGATGGGTGTGTGACTGTGTGTGCACGGGTGTGTCTGGATGGGTGTGTGTCTGTGTGTGTGTATGTGACTGTGTGTGTGCACGGGTGTGTCTGGATGGGTGTGTGTGTGTGACTGTGTGTGTGCACGGGTGTGTGTGTGTCTGTGCACGGGTCTGTGTGTGTGTGTGTGTGTGTGAGACTGTGTGCACGGGTGTGTGTGACTGTGTGTCTGTGTGTGACTGTGTGTGTGACTGTGTGTGTGTCTGTGTGTGTGACTGTGTGTCTGGATGGGTGTGTGTGTGTGTGACTGTGTGTGTGTGAGTGTGTATTTGTGTGTGTGTGTGTGTGTGTGTGTGTGTGTGTGTGTGTGTGTGTGTGTGTGTGTGTGTGTGTGTGTGTGTGTGTGTGTGTGTGTGTGTGTGTGTGTGTGTGTGTGTGTGTGTGTGTGTGTGTGTGTGTGTGTGTGTGCGCGCAGTCATCTGGTTACCATTTGAGGGCAGAATTACAGCTAATGATATCCTAGAGGAAAACTCCAGTAGCTAAACATGCCGCCGTTCCTTCGTGTGTTTCTCTCCTCTCTCTCCTCCTCCCCGTCGGGCGGCTCGAGTGGCAAGTCGTCTGAGTCTGGGGAGAAAAAGAGATTTCATAGATAATAATACTTTTCGGGTTTATATGTGAAGTCTCTGCTCAAAGAAAAGCTTTGTGCTAACAGACAGTTTAAGTGTGTGTTTGTTTGGCTTTTTCTGGATATTGCTGTGCCACATGTAGAGACTGCCCCCCTCTGCACGCACACACACACACACACACACACACACACACACACGTTCTGCCTCTCACATCTGGATTCCATCAGAATCCAACAATCCCTTCGCAGCCTCTGGAAGAGAGAAGTAGGTTAGAGCAGCCGTTTCAAATATCAAGCACCCTCATTATAACATCGACAGTGTCGAAGTCTGCATGTCCAGACTGTGGTCACCTTCTTGACACCGCGTTGGATTGAAAACGTGGAGCTACAGCACACACACACACACACACACACACTGATCTCTGATGGTCATTAACGTTAACTGAAACAAACTAATGTATACAGTATCTGCTTGTAACATGATGTGTTGTACTTCCTGTGCACAGCAGTTAGACCACACACACACACACACACACACACATTTATGGAACGGCTGCCGTTGCACACTGTACATGTATGTATTTACACGACACCTGTAGCCATGGTAACAGCTGCACATAGCGATGCTGAGCTAAGGGCGACATGGCGGATGTTTAATGGATGGTTTTTATTTCCTTTTGACAGGAAGGGAACTTTAAGTAAAGAATACATTCATTCCATCATCCATACCGCTGTCCTCATTAGGGGCGCTGGATCCCAGCTGACAATACATTCACTGATAATATAGATCACAGCAACATGAAGACGAGATGTATTTAATGCAATAAAGATAATATATTTAGTTCCCCGAATAGATCATTATGATCTCGCTCTTCAAGTTTTAATATCATCAGATATCGTGTTTGTACCTGAGCTTGCCAACATCCAGTTGGACGGGAAGCGGCGCGTTGCCCGAGGCGGAACCGGGAGCTTTTAAAGTCTGAGAAATGTTTGAACCTAGAAAGAAAGAAATTCCATTGATACCTTGAAGTCTTGAGAAGTGCTGCATCCTGCCAACAGTATTAAAACATAACTATTCCAGCAGAGATGACATGACACCGCTTACTCTCACTGTCAGACACACACAGGCCCGTTAGGTTTGAGATGAATCCATTAGTCTATCGCTGTTTTTATAATTGATTGATAGTTAAATTCAAATTTCTTTAAACATAATTTTTTTTTTCACCTAAGAATCTATGATGAGCATTTTGCTTGAATTCTTTATATACATTTATATATTAATAAATACCAATAAACCAATAATTTGGACATTTTAATCCTTAATTACCAGCTCTTTCTCCTCCCCTCTCAAATTTGACGTGTCAATGAAATAAGATGCAACTTTATAAACGTGAACATTTTTATTTTTATTTTTACGTTGGAATTGAAGAAAATAGAAGGAACAATTATATATATATATATATATATATAATTATATTTATATTATTTTTATTTATAATTATAATAATATAATATAATTTATAATTATAAATTATATTATTTTTATTTATAATATAATAATAATAATATAATTTATAATTATAATTATTTTAAATAATTATAATATCATTATAATTGAAAAGCATGCCCGTTCTGCAGATACTTTCCACAAAGTGACCGTCTGTCTTTTGATTCGTCTCCAACAGGTCTTCCCACCCCTTTCTAATGAGGCGGAGATCGCACAGACCAAAAAGCTCTTCCGACGCAGGAGGAATGACCGACGGTAATGACGCACAGACACACACACACACACACACACACACACACCTACCTACCTCAGTGAGAGGGAATGTTGTAGCTGTTGATGTCAGATGTCGGTGCACAGCCAGTCCTACGGCCGTCTCTCCCCCCGCCAAAGCAATGTCAAGACAGGAATGCAGCCTCCACACTTTTCTGCAGGCAGGAAAAAGAATACAAATTTAAAATAACACTGCGGAGACATTCACATTTTGTTCTTGTTTAATAGGTCACTCACTGGAAATGTAGCCGGTTATTCAGTCACCCGCGTTTGCCCTCGATACTTGGGCGTTCTTTCTTTTTTTCCCCGACTATTCATTCACTCGTCATGCCGCGTGACCTTTAACCTCGTTAACATTGTCCTTCTGTCCCCACACTCTTAATTCTGACACCAAATATTTGTGCTGGCAAACTGAAATATAGTTTCACCCAAGTCTGACTTCACTGAGACCACATTCTTAAGAGCGAGGGAAAAAAACATCTCTCTCTCGCTCTCTCTCTCTCTCTCTCGTTCTCTCACTCCCTGCCCTGATGTCACTGGAAAACTGTTCTTCAGTTGCTAAGAGACGAGCAAAGAGAAAATATTTTGGTCGTATTTGTGGTATAAAAAAAAAAAAGAGAGGATATTTTAGCTATACCAAATGGACAAAAGCACTTTCATCCTTGTTTTTAAGTACAGAGAGTAATTGGTTCTGTCATGCGCTATTGTGTTTATGTTTGATGGACACTGCACAGACCTGGCAAAAAGAAAGCAACACAAATATAAACTGGAAAATTAAAAAGAGGCCACTACTTTCTCAACACACACACTAAACCAATGCTGTTTCTACCTTTGGGAAGAATTGAAAAGGACAAATGTGAAACGTATAAAACGTACAAGACACTGTATGGAGTTAAACCTGTGATTAAGGGCTTACCAAATACTGAGGCGTGTTGAGCTTGAATGCAGATTCTTAAACTTGGAAAAAACTAATTCTTATCACAAGGTTGAAAAGTTTAGTTAATCTGAAGCTTTCAACCACAAGAAATGAGAAGTGCAACCTCGTTGGACTAACGATATGCATGACTCTCCGCTCAGTGACACAGGAAAATGGCGGCGCGCTCAGTCGCGAAGTCTCGTCGGTCCCGCTTAGGTGCACTTTTTTTTGTTTATTTGTGTGTTTTTTTATTAGCCCAAACAGTAACCTGCTGGGCGAAGGTTAGTTTTAGCCGACAGGACCTGTTGGAAATAGGTCTGAAATGCGAGCAGACAATTTCGGCGGAGTTTACAAGCCGGGAAAACATTCCCTCAGCACTGGCGCGACCCCCCGGCTCACAATGGCTAACGTTACCTACCATCAAAAGACGGCGGCGAAGGAAGCGCCGTGGAGACAGGGGTGGTCCGCTAAACAGACTGAAGCGAGACCCACACAGACCAGCGATACCGAGCCTATTCCTGGCTAACGTGAGGTCGCTAGCAAACAAGATGGATGAATTAAGGCTCCGTGTTGAAACGAAGACGGTGAACAGCTGTGTGCTGATCATAACAGAGAGTTGGCTAACTGCTGGCATACCGGACGCTAGCATCGAGCTACAAGGCTACACAATGCACAGACAAGACAGAGACGCTATGGCTACAGGGAAAACACGCGGTGGATTATTAATCTACATTAACAACGACTGGTCTTCAGACTCCAAATTGGTAAGCAGCCACTGCTCCA
Source organism: Pseudoliparis swirei (assembly GCF_029220125.1). Lineage (NCBI taxonomy): Eukaryota > Metazoa > Chordata > Actinopteri > Perciformes > Liparidae > Pseudoliparis > Pseudoliparis swirei. The sequence goes on along the minus strand of NC_079402.1, from coordinate 21,090,738 downwards.
AAGATCTGGAGTATATCACAGTCAAATGCCGACCCTTTCACCTGGCCAGAGAGCACTCAGCCGTCTTGATAACATCTGTTTACATAGCCCCTGATGCTAATGCTAGCTCGGCGCTAGCTTTGTTACACGGCTCCATCAGCGCACAACAAAGCAGATACCCTGACGCTGTCCACATCATAGGGGGGGATTTTAATCAGACTAATCTAAAGACAGTGCTCCCTAAGTTATACCAGCACGTGAAGTGTGCCACAAGGGGAAAAAATACACTGGACAAGGTGTACACAAACATCAAAAATGGCTACAGAGCCAGACAGCTGCCCCATTTGGATCAGTCTGATCACATGTCCCTGATCCTAACACCGGCATACACACCAATCAGGAAAAGCGCCCCCAAAATCAACAAAACAGTGAAAACTTGGCCAGAGGGCGCCATGGAACGGCTACAGGACTGCTTTGCGAAGACAGACTGGTCGGTCTTTGAAGACAGGGACCTGGAACAGCACACAGCAGCGGTCCTATGCTACATCACACACTGCATAGACACAGTCACAGAGGACAAGCGTATCCGTGTCTACCCAAACCGGAAGCCCTGGATGACCAGAGAAGTGAAAGGCCTACTCAAGGAGAGAGACACAGCCTTCAAGGAAGGTGACCAGGAGCGTTACAGTGCTGCCAGGGCCAAACTAAAGAGAGGAATTAGAGAGGCCAAGGCGGACTATAAAAGCAAGATCGAGGACTACCTACGGAGCAATAACACCAGAAAAGTATGGCAGGGAATACAGCATATCACAAACTTCAGACCCAGCAAATCAACAGCTGACGGTGACGCCTCCAGAGCGGAGGAGCTAAACAGCTTCTTCGCTCGCTCCGACAGAGAGCGTCCTGCAGCCACATCAACACCCCCTCAACAACCCCCCAGCCCCCCCACCCCGCCTGCACCTCACAGCAGCCACACTCTCATCGTGAGGAGCACGAGGTGAGGCGCATGCTGAGAACGGTGAACCCGAGGAAGGCCACAGGCCCAGACGGTGTTCCAGGACAAGTACTGAGAGAATGTGCAGACCAGCTGGCTGGGGTCTTTACCAAGATCTACAACCAATCACTCTCTCAGGCTGTCGTCCCACCATGCATGAAGACTTCCACAATCATTCCGGTGCGAAAAGAACTCCATCACCTGCCTTAACGACACGCCCAGTAGCACTCACACCCATCATCACAAAGTGCTTTGAGAAACTGATCAAGATACACATCACCTCAGCTCTACCTCCCGGGTTTGACCCTCACCAGTTCGCCTACAGAACAAACAGGTCCACGGAGGACGCCATCGCCACAGTTCTGCACTCCACTCTGAGCCACCTGGAACAGAGGGGGAGCTACGCGATGCTGCTCTTTGTGGACTACAGCTCGGCATTTAACACCATCATTCCTGAGAGACTGGTGTCCAAACTATTAGATCTGGGACTATCAAGCTCAATATGCAAATGGATAATGGACTTTTTGTCTGACCGTCCCCAGAGGGTGAGGATGGGTTGCCACACCTCCTCAAACCTAAACCTCAGCATCGGCTCTCCACAGGGCTGCGTGCTGAGTCCTCTACTTTACTCCCTCTACACACACGACTGCACCCCCGCACACTCCAGCAACTCGGTCATCAAGTTCATGGACGACACCACCATAGTGGGGCTCATCTCAGGAGGAGATGAGTCGGCGTGCAGGCAGGTGGAGAGGCTGGCAGGGTGGTGCACAGAGAACAACCTGGCCCTGAACACCTCCAAAACCAAGGAGCTGATTGTCGATTTCAGGAGGAAAAAAACAGACTTTCAGCCCCTGGTCATCAGTGGAGACAATGTGGAGAGAGCCTCCAACTTCCGATTCCTGGGCGTACACCTCGAAGAACACCTTACCTGGAGCACCAACACCTCAGCCACCATCAAGAAGGCACACCAGAGACTGTACTTCCTGAGAGTCCTCAGGAAAAATCACCTCACACAGGAGCTGCTAGTGTCATTCTATCGGTGCTCTATTGAGAGCATCCTGACATACTGCATCTGTGTGTGGTTCTGGAGCTGCACGGCTGCAGAGAGGAAGGCGCTCCAGAGGGTCGTGAACACCGCTCAGAAAATAATCGGATGCCCCCTCCCCGCCCTGACTGAACTCTACAACACCCGCTGCCTGAAGAAAGCCCATAGCATCCTGAAAGATCCCTCCCACCCAGGACACTGCCACTTTCAACTCATGCGCTCAGGCAGACGATACAGAGCGATGAACACAAAAACAAATAGACTGAAGGACAGTTTTTATCCGAGAGCAATAATTGTGCTCAACAGGCCCTGAACCTCTCTGCATCTGTCAAAATAATGTGCAATACACCATGTGCAATACAGAACAAATGTGCAATATTGGAAAAGTGCAAACAATTACAACATATGCCCACTCAGGAAAAATGTGCCCTTATGCCCAAATGTACACTTGGAATTTTACTACAACTGTTTGCACATATTTTAAATGCCGAGTCACTTTAAATAAGGTTGTCTTTTTTCTATTCTTCGTATACCATGTATACAATACTGACATGCCTCTTACTCACTTATGTTATCATTCTGTACATATTTTGTTTTTTATTCTTATTTTTTATTTGTACTCCTATTTTTTTACATTGAAGTGCACCTAGGGGACTGCTATTCAATTTCGTTGTTCTTTGAACGTGTTCTCTGTAACAATGACAATAAAGAAAGTCTAAGTCTAAGTCTAAGGAGGGATGAAATTAAACGTAGATACGGAAAAATATATTTCCCTACAAATCTTAAAACTTGCTTCAACATTGAGTTTTTATATATGTATATGATATATCTATCATATATATATATATGATAGATATATCATATATATGATGTATATCATATAGCAAGTTTTAAGATTTGTAGGGAAATACATTTTTCCGTATCTACGTTTAATTTCATTTTATATATATATCATATATATATATATGATATATCATTATATATATATATTAGGGCTGTGAAACGATTAAAAATTTTAATCGGGTTAATCACAGGTTTTTGTGGATTAATCATGATTAATCACATATTACCGATATTCTCGGTATATTTTGTGAGAACATAGAGATTTATGACAAAAGACGGATATATACATTTATACATTCTTCTATACAATGGTGCTGCAACTCAGCAGTTATTTAGCAGTTTTCTTCCATATGGAACATTAATACATCTTCATCCTAAACAGAATGTTTAACCCTCCTGTTACCTTTCGGGTCAATTTGACCCCATTCAATGTTTAATGTCGGTGTTCTTTGGGGTCAATTTGACCCCAGGCTGTTTTTCACTGTGTCAAACATAAGAAATATCAACTTTTTTATTTATTTAAAGGGCTATTTAGGTAGTCAACAAACAAACATAAAGTACCTCACACTTAAACTTGGGAAGCAATATTAATTCTAATCATTTTCTGGAGGTTTTAATTGCTGGGGTCAAATTGACCCCGAGGGTAAAATATGTGAGTAAATGTAAAGGTAACAGGAGGGTTAAACAGAACATTTTTCTCTTGTTTGTCAACCATTAACTCCACCATGATACAATCTAAAGGCCTCTAGTCTTCCTCTAGCAGCTGCTGAGGCAAACTGACTGTGTGAGTTTTCTTCATGAACTGGGCCGTGATGAAAGGGACGGCGGGGACACCGCTGCAAAGCTGAAACCTCACCGGCCCAGACAGGTGGACAGATTGACAAGTGACTTTTGTTTTGCTCGGTCCCGATGCGCTCGCACGGAGCTATGTGGCGCGCCAGACGCAGATCGATAAGTGTTAACGCAACGCGAAGAGACAGAAATGACATGCTGCTGTGGAGATACGATCAACAACAGACGTTTAGTTTAATAAAAGAACAAAGACGTGCTATAGAGAACATGTCAGGGGGCGGGCCAATCTCTTTAATGTCATGCGATCTACCGACACTACGCCGCGATCGACTGGCAGGTCGCGATCGACGTGTTGAGACCCTGATCTACAGGAAGTAAAAGTCGTAAGAAGGTTTCCGGAGGTGAACCTGCGGAAGGATCATTACCGATGAACAGACCGTCTGCATGAGAGCGGACAGAGTTCAGATTGAAGTGGTGTATTGGAAGCTCATTTTGCAAGTGACTTTTTTTTCGTCCCGACGACCAACAACAGACGGATTGGAAGCTCATTCTGCGCATGCGTTAAATGCGTTTAAAAAAAAATAACTAGTTAAACCTGTAATTGAATTAACTGAGTTAACGCGTTATTTTTCACAGCACTAATATATATATATGATATATATATATAGCGTGATATTCTCCTGTGTATTCTGTGGAGCATTGTCAACACAGCCGGGACAAGAAAAGGGAAAAAAGGACCTGATGATGAAATATGGAGATAAATATTGATCCTTTTAAATACAGGCACAAAGCGTGAAGGCTGCATTACATAAAGCACCAGAACCATAAACTGAGTGAGACTGTGAGAGAAAGGGGAGGTGGGGCATGTGTTTCTACTTTAGGATGCACGTCAAGCAGGGCTGAAATGAGCTGAGATTCACTGGAATGTGCTGCTCGCTGCTCTCGACTCCAAAACAGAGAAGAAGGGGCGAAGAAGAAGAAGAAGAAGAAGAAGAAGGGGCGAAAAAGAAGAAGGGGCGAAGAAGGGGCGAAAAAGAAGAAGAAGAAGATGATGATTCTTCTGTGTGGAACTAATTCCAATCTGTTGTATGATGAGGTGTGTGTGTGTGTGTGTGTGTGTGTGTGTGCGTTAATGCGATGTGTGCACAAAGTGCACGGTAGGTCTGCTCGCTCTTTTCTTTCTCTCCACCTGCTTTTCTGCTTCTGGCCACGAATTTTTCAAAGTTATTGAATTCATTCAAATTCCTTTATTCATGATTCAATTCATTATTAAAACGTGTTTAAAATGGAGTGAAATGTTCGGCAGGCGGCCCAAACCGTCTCCTCACGGCGCGTTGAGCCGGCGTGAAGTCGGCCCGGCTCTCGACCGTGCGGCCTGCAGGCTCCTCCTCCTCCTCCTCCGGGTCGACCAACCGGTCCAATGGATCCACGAGTTCCCCGTCCACAACCGCCCCGACCGACCGCCGCCATCCGACCGCCTCCCGTGGTCGTGAGCGCCAATTGAGTTGACGTGTTCAGCTCCCCGTCCGCTCTGCGATGACGTGGTTCTCGCCCCGTCGTTGTTTCGTCGTTTGCTCGTTTCCCTCCCCGCTCTCTTTCATGGCCTCCTGTCTTCTCCGTCGTCTACAAACACTCCCTTACGTATTGATCTGCCCCTTTACTCTTCATCCTTCCACTCGTCTGCATCGCGGCTCGCCCTCCCGCTCATCGAGCGGTGGATCGGTTCAGCCGGAAAGCGTAAAGCGTACTCCGGGTCTCGGCCAGGTCAGCGACGTCGTAAACCAGCAGGGTCGTACGGTCATGGAAAACATGGGAAAGTCATGGAATTTTAAAATGGTCATTTCCAAGCCTGGAAAAGTCATGGAAAAAACTTAAATCATAAAAGTTTTGGAAAAGTCATGGAAATGTGTTATAATCACATGTTCATTTACGCCGAGTTTGAAATAATTCAAATGTTTTTTTAAAGAAAGACGCTCAAAAACGCACAACATTTTTTTAATTGTTCATGTTTATACCGAGATTTCAGTTTGGTCGTGGAAATTTGGTTTCAAGTCCTGGTAAAGTCATTGAAAAGTCATTGAAAAGTCCTGGAAATCCATTGGTCAAAATGTGTCAGAACCCTGAACCAGATACTCGGATACGTTTTCGGCATTCGACGCAGTGATTTGATTTATTCTCCTCCACATTCAAAGGTCCGCTGATAACCGTTTAGACAAGTATACGATTTCTTTAATTAAATACTTTAAAAGCTGAGAATCCGAAGTGGGTCGGGTGAAAATAATGATTTTTAAACGAGACACATGCGGCCAGGCAACATGGAACATTCATTTAAATCGGATTAATACCGAAATGTCTCAGACTCGTCACCTCAACCCGGAGAAAATTGCTTTTTCTAATATGATTAGAAGGTCGATCGGCCTGCGTCTCGGTAACAGGAACTTGTGAGATGAAACTTCACCGGTGACCTCGTCATTTATCCCGAATGCAAACATCGGAGCTCAGTCATTAAATATGATTAACATTTCATTACCGTCTCGCTCTCACCTCCCGGCGTCACCAGAAGATCAGGAGGAGGGCCGAGCCTGAACTAACGGCTCGTGTAAAGATCACATCGTCAGATGAGCGAAGGTGGGTTAGAGAGACGAGCGTCTCTGCAGAGGGGGACGCTTTTTAATCTTCTTTTTAAACTCCGTCATAAATGAGATTTCCCAATGCCTTCAGGCAATGTGAAGCTATTATACTTTATGATTGGGTAAAACATGGGGGAGAAAATTAAAACTTTTAATAAGCAGCTTTGTTTTTCTACAGCAAACATTTAATTACTACGGACATTAAAGGATGCTGACGAGCGGGCTGCTGAGCATCCGACTGAGGCGGCTCTGGGTATTTGCATATTGTGGAAGAAGGCAGGCTGCTTAGCGGAGTCAGAAGATGAACCGTCTGCCAACCTCCCCGGGAGACTGTTGTAGGGGCGCCGGGCGAGACTTAAACCAAATGAACCGCACACACGACTTCCACTTTGTCTGTGCACAAACACACATTCATGCAGACGGACGGCAATTTAACTTTTAATAACCTTCGCATTGAAAATGCGGAAGGTTATGTTTTGATCGCCGTGTATTTATTTATTTATTTATTACCTTCGCATTGAAAATGCGGAAGGTTATGTTTTGATCACCGTGTATTTATTTATTTATTTGTATGCGTGTTATTCGCATAACAACACAAAAAGTATTAAACCGAATCGCATGAAATTCGGTGGGATGATTGGTTATTATCCGGGGACCATTTGATTAGATTTTGGGATCAATTGGGTCAAAGGTCAAGGTCATGAAAAGGTCAAAATCTTGTTGCTACGACTCAACCTTTTTAGTTTTGACTATCAAAAAAACGTACGAATTGCAATTTATTTTCGTTATTGATGCTGTAGAACTGCCTGTTACAGCAGTCCAAGGTGACTTGATCAAAATATTATATTTTGTATATATATATATATTTTTTTTTTTTTACTTGCACATATACACATGTACACATGCATCTTTCTTTCTTTCTTCTCATTTTTTTTTCTTTTTCTTTTTTCTTCTTTCACAATACTCTGACTTTATGATGTTATGTCCATTGTTTTGTCGTCCGCATTGTTTCGTCGTCCTCTAGGTGTTATGTCTATGTATTGTCTTGTCTTGTCATTGGAAAAAAAGAAGAAAAAAAAAGAAAAGAAAAACTGATTGGAATACTATTGAAAAAAAAAATTATATATATTTTTATAATATATTTATTTATATATATAGATATTATATATATATAGATATTATATTTTGTGCGACCAACCGTCCACACCTCATATTTAGTCCCCTCCGATGCCAGCGGCACGCTCTCACGCGTGAGCCTGGAGCCATCGGTTCCTTTTGCGTTCTAAACCGCCGTACGGCTGCATCGATTTCCTCCATATTTGTGGAAATCTTTTCTGTATTCGTCATGAACGTTGCTGGTGATGGAGGAAGACGACGCCTCGATAACTCAAACCGCTTTGACTCTGAGGAAATGAAAGCTGTGTTTATGTTATTGTGCCCGGCCGCGGTGCGAGTGCATATTTATAGGTGGCTGGCCGCCTGGTTCTGAGCAGCAGGCCTCAAACTGAAATATTGGTTTCGCAGAGCCCTTTCACACTTTACTTTTCAATCCATTATCTCTCTGTGCCATGTATTAGAGCTGCAGCCTTTCTAAAGACACATTGGAATATATCAAACTGTTGAAGTTTAAAGAACATTTCCAAGGTTGTTCAAACATACATTTTTCAAAACCTTAACTTTTGAGTGTGTACCATCATGTCTTAACACCAGAGCAAGTACCGAAGCTGGCTATCGGTTTCAAGCAAAGGGCTGGATTCATCCCGGTTATTATACGTCATCTAATTCAATTAAATTCAGTTTATTTCTATAGCCCAATTTCACAAATTACAAATTTGTCTCGGAGTGCTTTACAATCTGAACACATAGACATCCCTGCCCCAAAACCTCACATCGGACCAGGAAAAACTCCCAAATAACCCTTCAGGGGGAAAAAAGGGAAGAAACCTTCAGGAGAGCAACAGAGGAGGATCCCTCTCCAGGATGGACAGAACAATAGATGTCATGTGACCAGAAGGACAGATTTAGAGTTTAAATACATTCAATGAATATGACAGAGTGTATGAATAGTTGGTAGTCGGCATATTCCACGATGGAGACCTCCACGATCCGTCAGGCAGATGGAGGTGGAGAGGAGGAGTGGGCGGAGTCTCAACAGGGCAGTGGCGTCGTCGGTAGCAGGAATTCCACGACCCAGACCTCGATGATCCATCAGCAGATAGGATCTATGCCGTCTCATGGGGTCCGATCGAGCCACTCGTCTGTCCATCTCGAGGCCTTGCCTGTCATGTCGGCAGTCGTGCAATGAGTTACAGCTCAGCACAGTTTCCCTTAGCGTGAGTTTTAAGGTTTGTCTATTGAATACATCCCATTTGGCAACGAGCTAGGTTCCTTTCTTTTGTAGTTTCTGGCAAGGAACATTTAAGATAATTGAGTTTGTGGTGAAATACAGCGGATACATTGTGGTTTATTTACACAGCCTCGTTGACGACTTTGGCCAAATCGTTTCAGGTTTTGACGATTCAAGCGAACCACAATAGAACTGATGGTTTCATTATCCTCACCGATGCAAATTCCCTTTATTTGAGCCGACAATTTCACCGTGAGCGGAGTACATCTGAGCGAAGGTGTGCTGGTTCCCAGACGGACTGATAATCGGCTGCCTCCTCCTCTGTGCCCGGGTGACTAATCCAGCCCCACGGCGGTTTAGTTTAAGAAAAGAACAAAGACGTGCTATAGAGACAATTTCAGGGGGGCGGGCCAATTTTTTTTAATGTCATGCGATCTGCCAATACTACGCCGCGATCGACCGGTAGGTCGCGATCGACGTGTTGAGCGCCCCTGCTGTAGAACATCGTGCTGCCATTGGGACGGTTTGTGTGTGGCAGAGCAGCTGCTCCATCCCAATGAAGCTAACTGAAACCTGCTCTCATTCCAGGAGACAACAGCGGCCTCAGGGAGGAGGAGGAGGAGGAGTTGGGAAGAACCAACCTCAGCTGATACAACAGCAGTCACCTCAGCATCAGAGGGACCAGCCCCAACATCAACCCCAACATCAACCTCCAAACCAACAGGAGCAGAATTTAACAGAAGCGGGAGACAACAGAAACGGCAGCGCCGGTCGGCCGCCTCGCCAATATCAAGGAGGACACGGGCAGCGCCAAGGAGGACCCCCGCACCACGGATACAGCCAGAACCGACGTTGGCACCACAATCAGAAAGGCCCGGGGCACGGACCGGCGAACGTCACGGGCGAGAGAGGAGTTCCCCCGAGAACGACCAAAGACAGAGAGGCTGAGACTGTAAAGCCAGACGACGAGCAGACCAGACCCGGCAAGAAGCCCGGTGAATCCCCCCGAGCCGAGTTGCCACCCAACAGCAACGCTTTCCTCCACCTGACCGGTCGAAAGGAACCTCCCAACACGCCAGGAGGCAAAGAGGGAGGCGAGGGCCGGGCGGAGCCGCCCAAAATCAGCTTGCTGCAGTCGTCAAAGGAGAGGCTGAGGAGGAGACTGAAGGACAAGGTACCGAAAAAGCTTTTTAGCAGGGCTCGTACGGTCACGGAAAACCTGGAAAATTCATGGAATTTTAAAAGGCCTGGAAAAGTCCTGGAAAAAACTTAAATCATGAAAGTTTTGGAAAAGTCTTGGAATTAAAAATAAATTGAAAATAAATTAAAAACAGACAAACTAAATTAGGGGAACCAAAGTTCGCCCTCAATACACAACATTTTCTATATATTTTTAAATGGTCATTTCCAGGCCTGGAAAAGTCATGGAAAAAACTTAAATCATAAAAGTTTGGGAAAAGTCATGGAATTAAAAATAAATTGAAAATAAATTAAAAACAGACAAACTAAATTAGGGGAACCAAAGTTTGCTCTCAATACACAACATTTTCTAGATTTTTCATGTTTATACCGAGATTTCAGTTTTGGTCATGGAAATTTGGTTTAAAGTTCTGGAAAAGTCCTGGAATAAAACTGAAATCATAAAAGTTTTGGAAAAGTCATGGAAATGTGTTATAATCACATGTTCATTTACGCCGAGTTTGAAATAATTAATATGTTTTTTAAAGAAAGACGCTCAAAACATAAGCCGGCGTACGCTCTTAATAATAATAATGTAATAATAACTTTATTTATATAGCACCTTTTAAAACGATGTTTACAAAGTGCTCCACAGAGAGTCAAAGCAAAACAAGTGGAATAGCAAGAAACCAAAATTACATTTAAAAATATATATTAAAAATTCAAAGTAAATTTAAAACCAAATAAATTGAAAATAAATTAAAAACAGACAAACTAAATTAGGGGAACCAAAGTTCGCCCTCAATCCACAACATTTTCTATATATTTTTTTAAATGGTCATTTCCATTTTCCGGCCTGGAAAAGTCATGGAAAAAACTTAAATCATAAAAGTTTGGGAAAAGTCATGGAAATTTGTTATAATCACATCTTCATTCACGGCGAGTTTGAAATAATTAATACGTTTTTTAAAGAAAGATGCTCAAAACATAAGCCGGCGTACGCTCTCAATAATAATAATATTATTATAATAATACATTTATTTATATAGCACCTTTTAAAAACTGTTTACAAAGTGCTCCACAGAGAGTCAAAGCAAAACAAGTGGAATAGCAAGAAACCAAAATTACATTTAAAAGTATATATTAAAATTAAAAATGAATTAAAAAACAAATAAATTAAAAATAAATTGAAAATAAATTAAAAACAGACAAACTAAATTAGGGGAACCAAAGTTTGCTATCAATACACAACATTTTCTAGATTTTTCATGTTTATACCGAGATTTCAGTTTTGGTCATGGAAATTTGGTTTAAAGTCCTGGAAAAAACTGAAATCATAAAAGTCATGGAAATGTGTTATAATCACATGTTCATTTACGCCGAGTTTACAATAATTAATATGTTTTTTAAAGAAAGACGCTCAAAACATAAGCCGGCGTACGCTCTCAATAATAATAATATAATAATAATAATTACTTTATTTATATAGCACCTTTAGAAAACAATGTTTACAAAGTGATCCCCAGAGGGTCAAAACAAAACAAGTGGAATAGCAAGAAGCCAAAATTACATTTAAAAGTATATATTAAAATTAAAAATTAAATTGAAAATAAATTAAAAACAGACAAACTAAATTAGGGGAACCAAAGTTCGCTCTCAATACACAACATTTTCTAGATTTTTCATAATTTTTATTCGGAGATTTCAGTTTTATTCATGGAAATTTGGTTTAAAGTTCTGGAAAAGTCATGGAAATTTGTTATAATCACATGTTCATTTACGCCGAGTTTACAATAATTAATATGTTTTTTAAAGAAAGACGCTCAAAACATAAGCCGGCGTATGCTCTCAATAATATAATGATAATAATAACTTTATTTATATAGCACCTTTAAAAACAATGTTTACAAAGTGCTCCACAGAGAGTCAAAGCAAAACAAGTGGAATAGCAAGAAACCACAATTACATTTAAAAGTAAATATTAAAATTAAATTAAAAATTAAAAATAAATTAAACAAATAATTTGAAAATAAATTAAAAACAGACAAAATAAATCAGGGGAACCAAAGTTCGCTCTCAATACACAACATTTTCTAGATTTTTCATAATTTTTATTCGGAGATTTCAGTTTTGTTCATGGAAATTTGGTTTAAAGTCCTGTAAATCCACTGGTCAACATGTGTAAGAACCCTGGTGCCTGTGTACTTCCATGTGTAACTCCTCTGTAAAGAATACAAAGCCGGCCTCTAAACCAATCGGGCGGCGTAACCTCGGAGCGTGTTGAAACCCTCGCGTCCCTTCAGGAGGAGGCGCTCGTGGAGGCGCCGGGCTCCGGATCCCAGAGCATGGACCGGCTGGCGGAGCTCCTCAACAGCATGAGGAGCAACAGCGGCGGGGCGGAGCGGCAGCTCGCCGCCTTCATGGAGGAGGCGCAGCGCTCGGCGACGTCCGAGGAAACCCTGGCTCGGGTGGTCGGCGCCATCTACGCCAAGGCCGCGTCGGACCGGAGCTTCGCCGCCACCGCCGCCAAGCTCTGTGACAAGATGGCGCTGTTCATGGTGGAGGGCACCAAGTTCAGGTCGCTGCTCCTCAACATGCTGCAGGTGAGCGCCGGGGAGTCTGTTCTCCTGCCGGCTCTCCTCTCCGGGAGTCTTCTTTATCGCTGGAGCTCGTTTTCTCTTCTTTTTGTTTGAACTGACTTAGTGTCGCAGCGTCACCTCTCACGAAGATACAGCTTTAGAGAGATAGATAGATAGATATACTTTTTTTCTGCACAAAGTTTGTTGTCACTGCAACACATCGACTTCAAATTCGGGTAGATTCAGGCAGGTACTTTGGTCTCTCGTGATTGTTGAGCGAAATTCGAAATCACAATAGAAATCAACTTGTGTGGAGGCAAGGTCCACCTGAAGATTAAACAAAGAGGGGACTATTATTCATGATATCAGGCAAATTTATTCGTTCCACGTGGATAAAAGCCAAAGCGGTCTGACACAGCGTGCTATGACGACCAACAGAACATTATCCAGTTTAACATTGATTCGTTTAAAGACATTCATCAATTTTCTGCTTTCATATAATCGAAAATTAAATATCTTTGAAATTAGGCCATTAGTGATCCAAAAGGGTCAATTCAAAATATTTCAACCGTGGCCCTGGGAGATGTTGCATTTTCCCCAGTCTTGACATTTTATAAACTAAATTGTCAATTGATTAACCTAATCATCAGATCGAGTGTTAACGATCCTGAAGATCTTTTGGATGAACTACCTTTTAATTATTTAACTAAAGTCTACCGCTTTCCTTAGATGTGTTATTCCTGTGTAGCTTGCACCCGAATATCCCAAGACATTCAATTCTTACTGTAAACAAGACCTCAAAGTGGTGTGTGTGGTGTGTGTGGCTGTGGGTGTCAGTAAGTACAGTAGCTAATCTAAACACCCAGGGGAGAGAGACCCCCCCCACCCTGATGACATCATGCTCTCAGCTGTTCTCTATTCCACGGCCTCTCTGCCCCTCCTCGTCCCTCATGAGCTCTCCATTACCTCCACTGTCTTACTGCTCCCTTCACCCAGAACGACATGGGCCAGTGGCTCTCTCTCTTTCTCTAACGTTATAACACAAATCTATTTAATTTGTAACCTTCAAAATAAAAGCACGGGATATAAATGTGATCGTATGTGTTTCGAGCCGTCAGGGGGCCGCATAAAATGACACGGTGGGCCGCATTCGGCCCGCGGGCCTTGTGTTTGACACCTGTGCTTTAGATGGTGACATCCCAGGAGTGAATCCCACCTAAATCCCTTTATTTATCCATTTCAATGCTTTTTATTTATTCCCTCTGTGTGGTCACCACCTCTTCTTTCATTTCTCGCTTTCTTCCTCTCCGGACCCCCTCCCGTCTTTGACATTCAGGCTTTTTTGTTGCTTTAAACCCTTTTTTAATGCCGCTAATGAGCTGATGAAGGCCGTCTTTAATGATGTTGCTTCCAGACCTCTGGATCTCAACACGGAGGCAATTAGTCCGCGTCTTAAAAAGAGAGGCATCGCGGTTTGTTGTGGTCAGATTGTTGTTACCTGTGAAAGACGCTATTTATTTACACCTTCATACAGGGTTCGTACGGTCATGGAAAACCTGGAAAAGTCATGGAATTTTTAAATGGTCATTTCCAGGCCTGGAAAAGTCATGGAAAAAACGTAAATCATAAAAGTTTTGGAAAAGTCATGGAAATGTGTTATAATCACGTGTTAATTTACGCCGAGTTTGAAATAATTAATATGTTTATGACTCACTGCTGGTGAACTTCTTTGATTTCTTTATTTCGGCGGATACAATTGAACCAACAATTTTTCTTAAATACCTCCTTGTCACCACCTGGAGCGTTAGCCTCATACGGAAACATTAAAACTATTACAACTTTACATGAAATGCGCATCCGTCCGTAACATCTTCAGCCGTACCGTCAAGTTTGTATTTTTACTTAAAATAAAGGTGCGCTTCCTTTTAACATTTCAAATTAAAAGTCCGATTTATCTCTCAGAGGAAGTAGATTAAAACATATCTAAAATCATTAAAACAATACAATATAAAAAGGCATACATCAAAACCAGTAAAGCAGATACAAAAGAAGGCAATCAACACAAAACAATAAACCTTTTAAGGGGTTATTTACAACGTTTTTTTAAAGAAAGACGCTCAAAATATAAACCGGCGTAGCTCTCAATACGCACAATTTTCAAAAATGTTCATGTTTATACCGAGATTTCAGTTTGGTCATGGAAATTTGGTTTAAAGTCCTGGAAAAGTCCTGAAATCCATTGGTCACAATGTGTAAGAACCCTGTTTATAAATGTGTGTGTTCTGCCATTTCGGCGTCGATGTCCGTGGAGGTGTACGAGAGGCATGTGCAGTTGTTTTTGAGCGGGTGGTTTGTTTCTGACTGAGTTTTTATGGTGTTGGATCCTTTCAAGTCTGCATATTCTGTCCATGTCCGAACGCTTCAGTGCAGCGAGAGTTCCTCCGACGGCAATAAAGTTCCAGTTTGAACCTGCCGTATAACATCTTTACGCATTAACCCGTATTAACTCCAACACTTTTACAGCATTGACACGGTTCACTTTCAAACTAAATTAACATATTATCCTCCACTTCTGGATTTGTTTAATGTGCTTCTCAACTGGTTTTTTGGCTTTGAGTGCTTTAAGCTGCGAGGTTAACATGTGTGCCACCTACAGAAGCTCCCATCGGGGAGATGGCAAAGATGTTAATGGTGATGACCGATGGTGATGAATTCATGAAGCACTTGTACGTCCACCTACCCACCGCCTACTTAGAACTACTTGTATGACACATTTACAGAAGCTGGATAGACTGGAGGTTTTCATTGGATTTTCCAGACGAAATATGTACCCTCTTTTTCTTTCTCCCTCGCCTCCACCTCCCACAGAGAGACTTTGCCTGTCGAGAGGAGCTCCAGCAGTCGGACGTGGAGCGGTGGCTCGGCTTCATCACGTTCTTGTGCGAGGTGTTCGGGACCATGAGGAGCTGCTCGGCGGAGCCCTTCCGGGTGCTGGTGTGTCCCATATACACCTGCCTACGAGAGGTCTGTGTCCAGATGCACCCCTTAATCAACTAGAACGGGCACTCGGTAGAGCGCATACCTTCGCATATCACAAGATTGGGCATTGAATTATGAACATGTTGGCATTAGTTGCATGCCAATTGGATAGAAATTGACCGCGCTATGGTAAAAAGAAGATGTTGACCTTTTCATGACCTTGACCATGACCTTTGACCCGATCAATCCCAAAATCTAATCAAATGGTCCCCGGATAAAAACCAATCATCCCACCAAATTTCATGCGATTCGGTTTCATACTCTTTGAGTTATGCGAGTAACACGCATACAAATAAATAAATAAATACACGGCGATCAAAACATACCCTTCCGCATTCTCAATGCGAAGGTAATAAGTAGGCCAATTTCCAAGTCCACTCTCCCAGTGAGAAGGAAAGCGGCCAGCTGTGACGGTATATCTTGTGTTCAGATCGATACGTGCGCCTAGTTTCCTGTTTTTCGCCAGACGCCGTCTAGACGTGAGACACCGCAGCGGGTTTGTCTAGTGGCGTAAACGGGCAGGACGCCATCGGTTCCAGTAAAATGCATGACCCCAGGTTCAGTTCTCATCAGCTGGTCATGCTGCCTTACACACACACACACACACACACACACACACTCGGTCTCCATGGAAACCCTATAGGGTAGCCACAGCGGACTCGTCGCGATACAGAAGTGGTTAATGACAGATGGAATATTGAAAGGGGAAGCGAGTAACGGGGGAGGGAGAAAGAGAGAAGAGAAGAAGTGAGAGGGAGCGAAGGAGTCTGCGGTCAGGTTGACGGTTGCTGCAGAAGGAACTCGGTGACGGCTGGGAGACGACGGAGAGGGGGATGACAGAACGTGGGGAAGGGAAACCGTTTTGATGTGTGCTTTGAGCGGTTGAGGAGAAGTCATGGCTGGTTTGAGGCACGTGCCAGGTAGTGTCGGCACCCACGGCAACGCCTCTGCCGGTCTGGCTCTCAACACACACACGCACACACACACACACGCAAGTAATTTTAGTAAGAAAGTAATTTATTTCCATAGGTACATACATATCGTATACATAGTGACAGGCATTAACAAAAACAAAAACAACTAGAACAGGCACTCGGTAGAGCGCATACCTTCGCATATCACAAGATTGGGCATTGAATTATGAACATTTTGGCATTAGTTGCATGCTAATTGGATAAAAATTGACCGCTATGGTAAAAAGAAGATGTTGACCTTTTCATGACCTTAACGTTGACCTGTGACCCGATCGATCCCAAAATCTAATCAAATGGTCCCCGGATAATAACCAATCATCCCACCAAATTTCATGCGATTCGGTTTAATACTTTTTGTGTTATGCGAGTAACACGCATACAAATAAATAAATAAATACACGGCGATCAAAACATAACCTTCAGCATTTTCAATGCGAAGGTAACAACGTACGAATGGAGGACCGTCCAAAGACCGAGGTCTGCAGGCTCCTCTGAGCCCCGCCCCGAACCCTTTAGCCCCGCCCCTCCCAACTACTACAGGCACACAAGCAGCACACACACACATACACATGGATCAAAACATAACATTTCATACAAGCAAAAACAAAACCCCAAAACAGGAAAAAGAAAAGAAAAAACAAAAACAAAGAAAAGAAACATAATAAAGGCAAATGTGAAGAACTGATAACTTAGAAAAATTATATCACGAACATCAAGGTATGTATATATAATTTAATTTAAATGTCTCTCCTTTAGTGCACTGTGCCGCCAGGCTGTACGTCACACACCACACAACAATCAACACACAACTAATGCCATCCACGCCCTGTCTGGGCGTACGCCCGGGGCTTTATCTCCGCTTGTTAGGAGGACGTGGACATCCATATTCCAACATCCAGCCCGATGGTGCTGGATGTCAGGACTCTGAACAGTGTTAACATATATATGTATAATAATGTGTGTGTTTGCGGTCGCGCGTCTTGAGCTCCTGAGGCCGTCTGCGTCTCCAGGAACCATCGCTCCACATTTCCATCCATTTGCCGTTTTGTCCAACCTGTCGTGACATGCAGTGATAATCTATCTGCCATAATGGGCACTCGCCTGTTTGTGTGTTTGCATATGTGTGCGTGTGTGTGTGTGTGTGTGTGTGTGCGTGCATTCTGCAGCGGCTGCCCTCTGTAGTTGGAACCGGCTGAGCAGGATTATGTAACGACCGAGGTGTGTTCGGATGTGTTTGAGCCGACATGACAGCTGTACATACAAACCAACGAGTCGGCGCTCGGTGATCTCATCCATTCATGGCTTACAATGAAATAAATAATTACAAAAATCCACTTGGATGTTAGATAATCTTCGACTTGGCGTGTATTGAAGCACACATAACTCTATCATAACTTATTCATCATGCTGACTAGCCACAGATGTGAAACCAACATTTATTTATTTATTTTGGGGGGGGGGGCAACTTCTGATCAGCACAAGCTGTATACAGGCAGATCAAAGATTTAAAAATTTTAAATAACATTTAAACTGACAATTCCATAAGCGTATGTAAAGCACAGCCTGCTCTGCACAGCTTATAAACAATGCAAATCGGATTCTTATTATAATACCGTTCCTTAAAACAGGCCAAAGAGGGTACAGCCCAATAGCCATGGAAAAATGAATCAGAATAGGGTGAAAAGGGCATATATATATATATAACAATATTTTACTGAAGAGAAAGACCTGCGTGACCCACAGACGCCTTCATCGCGGCGTTGCGCTGCAGTTGCACATTCAGGGTCTTCTGACCTCGGGACTTGGTTTACTTCTTTGAAAGTCAGCGTGGGCCCTTAAAGTCTGAGACAATCAACTCAGAAAATACAGGATAATAGGAGAATGCTAATGTATTAAAAAAGTTGAAGATTCAACATCGGGCGGGCGACGTGGAGTCTTGTTTGAAGCTGCTGGCTAAGGATAAGCGGAGATACAGTCAGATTGTAATACACGCCGGTGGTAATGACGCCCGAGCCCGCCGCTCGGAACTCACTAAAATTAATGTGGAATCGGTGTGTGCTTATGCCAAGACGTTGTCGGACACCGTAATTTTCTCTGGCCCTCTCCCAAATTTGCAGACAGACGAATTGTATAGCCGAATGTCGTCTTTCAACCGCTGGCTGTCGGTGGTGCCCAGCGAATAATGTGGGCTCGTAGACAACTGGAAGACTTTCTGGGAAAACCTGATCTGATGAGGAGAGCGGCATTCATCCCACGTTGGACGGAGCGTCTCATTTCTGCGAATATGACCAAGTTGATCACGGACTTAATCTATGACAACCCAGGGTTCAGATCAGGAACCGGGAGCAGAGTTGTAGTTTAACACCCTTCTCTGCTCTTCCATTCGAGCAGTTACCCACCCTTGACTTTAGAGTAGAGACTGTGTCTGTCCCACGGCCACTTCAATTAAATAAATCAAAAGTAAGCAGAAGAGGAGTCGTACACAATAACCTTATACAAGTTAACACAATTATTTCAGCAGTGCAACAAAATAGGTCTATTAAATGTGGTCTCCTAAATATTCGATCTCTGTCATCTAAAGCTGTGTTACTGAATGATTTAATATCAGATAATCACATTGATTTATGTTGCCTAACTGAAACCTGGCTGAGCCATGAAGAATATGTCTGCCTGAATGAATCGACTCCTCCAAGTCATGTTAATACTCACATTCCTCGAGGCACCGGTCGAGGAGGTGGAGTAGCAGCCATCTTTGAATCGAGCCTATTAATTAATCCTCAACCAAAATTACACTACACCTCATTTGAAAGCCTTGTTCTTAGTCTTTCACATCCAACCTGGAAAACACTACAGCCAATTCGATTTGTGATTCTGTACCGGCCACCAGGTCCATATTCAGAGTTTATATCTGAATTCTCAGAATTTATATCAAGTTTGGTTCTTAAAACCGATAAAGTTATTATTGTTGGAGATTTTAATATCCATGTGGATGTTGATAATGATTGCCTTAGTGCTGCATTCATCTCCTTGTTGGACTCGATTGGCTTCTGTCAGAGAGTACAGAAACCCACTCACAGCTTTGGCCACACGCTTGATCTTGTTCTTACTTATGGCGTTGACATTGAGCATTTGAGCGTCTTCCCACAGAATCCTCTTCTGTCAGGCCACAACCTCATATCTTTTGAATTTATACTACGGTGTACTCCGTTAGTCAAAAGTTTCTACACTAGATGTCTAACTGATAGTGCTGTAGCTAAATTTAAAGCGATTCCTTCTGTATTTGATTCGATACCACGTCTCAATATAACAGAGGACTCCTGGTCTAACTTTAGTCCGTCCCAGATTGATCATCTTGTTGACAGTGCCATAGGCTCTCTGAGAATGACACTGGACTCGATAGCCCTCTGAAGAAGAAGACAGTGAGGAAGAGGAGGTTTGCTCCTGGTATAACCCTCAGACCCGCAAACTGAAGCAAGCGTCACGAAAGCTTGAACGCATATGGCGTTCAACTAATCTCGAAGAATCCCGCTTAGTTTGGCGAGATAGTCTTAAAACATATAAGAAGGCCCTCCGTAATGCCAGAGCAGCCTATTACTCATCAATAATAGAAAAAATAAAAACAACCCCAGGTTTCTCTTCAGCACTGTAGCCAGGCTGACAGAGAGTCACAGCTCTGTGGAGCCGAGCATTCCTATAAACCTTAGTGGTAATGACTTTATGAACTTCTTTAATGAAAAGATTTTAACTATTAGGGACAAGATTAATAATCTCTTGCCCATAACCAGTGCCAATCTGTTCTCAAGTGGAATGGCCTTGGAAACCGCTGTATGCCCTGGTGTATATTTGGAGGATTTTCTCCTATCAACCGTGACCAATTATTTTCAACGGTTTCTACTTGAACACGTCTACCTGTCTCTTGGACCCCATCCCGACGAGGCTGCTTAAAGGCGTTTTGCCTTTAATTGGCGGCTCTCTATTAGATATTATCAATGTGTCTCTGCTAACAGGCCACGTACCACACTCCTTCAAGGTGGCTGTTATTAAACCTCTCCTGAAGAAGCCCACTCTGGATCCAGAGGTATTGGCTAACTACAGACCGATCTCTAACCTCCTCTTCCTCTCCAAGATCCTTGAGAAAGTGGTCGCAAATCAGTTGTGCGACTTTCTACATCATAATAGTTTATTTGAGAAATTTCAATCAGGATTTAGAAAACACCACAGCACCGAGACGGCACTGGTGAAAATTACAAATGACCTCTTAATGGCAGCAGATAAAGGACTCCTCTCTGTGCTGGTCTTGTTAGACCTTAGTGCTGCATTCGACACCATTGACCATGACATCCTGTTACAGAGACTGGAGCAGTCGATTGGCATTTCAGGCACGGCACTAATTTGGTTTAAATCCTATTTATCAGATCGATCTCAGTTTGTATTTGTAAGCGATGGCGCCTCGATAACCACCAACGTTAATCACGGAGTTCCACAAGGTTCTGTGCTTGGACCAATTTTATTTACCTTATACATGCTTCCTTTGGGCAATATTGTCAGGAAACACTCCATAAACTTTCATTGTTATGCAGATGACACTCAACTATATTTATCGATAAAACCAGAGGAGAGCAACCAACTCTGTAAAATTCAAGCATGTCTTAAAGACATAAAAACATGGATGACCTGCAACTTCTTGATGTTAAACTCAGACAAAACCGAAGTAATTTTAATCGGCCCTGAGCACCTCAGAGATCAATTATCTGGTGATGTGGATTCTGTAGACGGCATTGCCCTGGCATCCAACACCACTGTAAAGAATCTTGGCGTTATCTTTGATCGGGACTTGTCCTTTAACTCCCACGTAAAGCAAATCTCAAGGACTGCATTCTTTCATCTCGTAATATTTCAAAATCAGGCACATCTTGTCTCAAAAGATGCAGAAAAATTGGTTCAGCGTTCGTTACTTGAGACTGGATTACTGCAACTCCTTATTATCAGGCTGCTCTAATAAATCTCTTAGGTCCCTCAGTTGATCCAGAATGCTGCAGCTCGTGTTCTCACTAAAACTAAGAAAAGAGATCACATCACTCCTGCACTAGCTGCTCTGCACTGGCTCCCAGTAAAATCAAGAATCACTTTTAAAATTCTTCTCTTAACCTACAAAGCCTTGATTGGTGATGCTCCATCATATCTTAAGGAGCTTGTCGTACCATATTGCCCCACTAGAGAGCTACGCTCACTAAATGCGGGACTACTTGTAGTTCCTAGAGTCTTAAAAAGTAGAATGGGAGCCAGAGCCTTTAGTTATCAAGCTCCTCTTTTATGGAACCAGCTTCCAATTTCAGTCCGGGAGGCAGACACAGTCACCTCGTTAAGAGTAGACTTAAGACCTTCCTCTTTGACAGAGCTTATAGTTAGGGCTGAATCAGGTTTGTCCTGGTCCAGCCCTTGATATGATGCTATAGGCTTATAGCTGCGGGGGACGTTTTAGGATGCACTGAGTACCTATCTCCTCTTTTTTCTCTGCTTAAGGATGAATTTGCGTCTCCCAATCACACCATACTAACTCTCCTTTGTCCCCGGAAGTCCGTTTGACTTTACGTCTCATGGGGTCATCGGACCCTATGAGACGGCATAGATCTATCTGCCTGATGGATCGTCTGGGTCGTAAATTCCTGCTCATGACTACGCCACTGTCCTGTTGAGACTCCGCCCTCCTCCTCCCCACCGCCATCTGCCTGATGGATCGTGGAGGTCTCCATCGTGGAATATGCCTACTATGAACTATTCATACACTCTGTCATATTCATTGAATGTATTTTAACTCTAAATCTGTCCTTCTGTACACATTACATCTATTGCATCTGTCCATCCTAGGAGAGGGATCCTCCTCTGTTGCTCTCCTCCAGGTTTCTTCCCTTTTTTTCCCCCTGAAGGGTTATTTGGGAGTTTTTCCTGGTCCGATGTGAGGTTTTGGGGCAGGGATGTCTATGTGTACAGATTGTAAAGCACTCCGAGACAAATTTGTAATTTGTGAAATTGGGCTATACAAATAAACTGAATTGAATTGAATTGAATTGTAAGTTCTGGTGCTGATGCTCGAGCTGCTGTTGCTATGCAACTATCGAAAACCATGTTCCAGGTTGAAGCAGTCATCATTTTAACTTTGAGCCCTCATTAGTGCTCTGATTAAACTTGTTATGATGTCATATAATATGTTTTGATGGCATATAATATGTTATGATGTCATGTAATATGTTATGATGTCATATAATATGTTATGATGGCATATAATATGTTATGTCATATAATATGTTATGATGGCATATATTATGTTATGATGTCATATAATATGTTATGATGTCATATAATATGTTATGATGACCCGATCGATCCCAAAATCTAATCAAATGGTCCCCGGATAAAAACCAATCATCCCACCAAATTTCATGCGATTCGGTTTAATACTTTTTGAGCTATGCGAGTAACACGCATACAAATAAATAAATACACGGCGATCAAAGCTTATACCCTTCCGCATTCTCAATGCGAAGGTAATAAGTAGGCCAATTTCCAAGTCCACTCTCCCAGTGAGAAGGAAAGCGGCCAGCTGTGACGGTATATCTTGTGTTCAGATCGATACGTGCGCCTAGTTTCCTGTTTTTCGCCAGACGCCGTCTAGACGTGAGACACCGCAGCGGGTTTGTCTAGTGGCGTAAACGGGCAGGACGCCATCGGTTCCAGTAAAATGCATGACCCCAGGTTCAGTTCTCATCAGCTGGTCATGCTGCCTTACACACACACACACACACACACTCTTGGTCTCCATGGAAACCCTATAGGGTAGCCACAGCGGACTCGTCGCGATACAGAAGTGGTTAATGACAGATGGAATATTGAAAGGGGAAGCGAGTAACGGGGGAGGGAGAAAGAGAGAAGAGAAGAAGTGAGAGGGAGCGAAGGAGTCTGCGGTCAGGTTGACGGTTGCTGCAGAAGGAACTCGGTGACGGCTGGGAGACGACGGAGAGGGGGATGACAGAACGTGGGGAAGGGAAACCGTTTTGATGTGTGCTTTGAGCGGTTGAGGAGAAGTCATGGCTGGTTTGAGGCACGTGCCAGGTAGTGTCGGCACCCACGGCAACGCCTCTGCCGGTCTGGCTCTCAACACACACACGCACACACACACACACACACGCAAGTAATTTTAGTAAGAAAGTAATTTATTTCCATAGGTACATACATATCGTATACATAGTGACAGGCATTAACAAAAACAAAAACAACTAGAACAGGCACTCGGTAGAGCGCATACCTTCGCATATCACAAGATTGGGCATTGGATTATGAAGATTTTGGCATTAGTTGCATGCTAATTGGATAGAAATTGACCGCTATGGTAAAAAGAAGATGTTGACCTTTTCATGACCTTAACGTTGACCTTTGACCCGATCGATCCCAAAATCTAATCAAATGGTCCCCGGATAATAACCAATCATCCCACCAAATTTCATGCGATTCGGTTTAATACTTTTTGTGTTATGCGATTAACACGCATACAAATAAATAAATAAATACACGGCGATCAAAACATAACCTTCAGCATTTTCAATGCGAAGGTAACAACGTACGAATGGAGGACCGTCCAAAGACCGAGGTCTGCAGGCTCCTCTGAGCCCCACCCCGAACCCTTTAGCCCCGCCCCTCCCAACTACTACAGGCACACAAGCAGCACACACACACATACACATGGATCAAAACATACAATTTCATACAAGCAAAAACAAAACCCCAAAACAGGAAAAAACAAAAAAACAAAAACAAAAAAAAAGAAACATAATAAAGGCAAATGTGAAGAACTGATAACTTAGAAAAATAATATCACGAACATCAAGGTATGTATATATAATTTAATTTAAATGTCTCTCCTTTAGTGCACTGTGCCGCCAGGCTGTACGTCACACACCACACAACAATCAACACACAACTAATGCCATCCACGCCCTGTCTGGGCGTACGCGGGCTTTATCTCCGCTTGTTAGGAGGACGTGGACATCCATATTCCAACATCCAGCCCGATGGTGCTGGATGTCAGGACTCTGAACAGTGTTAACATATATATGTATAATAGTGTGTGTGTTTGCGTCGACGTCTTGAGCTCCTGAGGCCGCTCATGCGTCTCCAGGAACCATCGCTCATTTCCATCCATTTGCCGTTTTGTCCAACCTGTCGTGACATGCAGTGATAATCTATCTGCCATAATGGGCTTTCGCCTGTTTGTGTGTTTGCATATGTGTGTGTGTGTGTGTGTGTGTGTGTGTGTGTGTGTGTGTGTGCATTCTGCAGCGGCTGCCTCTGTAGTTGGAACCGGCTGAGCAGGATTATGTAACGACCGAGGTGTGTTCGGATGTGTTTGAGCCGACATGACAGCTGTACATACAAATCAACGAGTCGGCGCACGGTGATCTCATCCATTCATGGCTTACAATGAAATAAATAATTACAAAAATCCACTTGGATGTTAGATAATCTTCGACTTGACGTGTATTGAAGCACACATAACTCTATCATAACTTATTCATCATGCTGACTAGCCACAGATGTGAAACCAACATTTATTTATTTATTTGGGGGGGGGGGGCAACTTCTGATCAGCACAAGCTGTATACAGGCAGATCAAAGATTTAAAAATGTTAAATAACATTTAAACTGACAATTCCATAAGCGTATGTAAAGCACAGCCTGCTCTGCACAGCTTATAAACAATGCAAATCGGATTCTTATTATAATACCGTTCCTTAAAACAGACCAAAGAGGGTACAGCCCAATAGCCATGGAAAAATAAATCAGAATAGGGTGAAAAGGGCATATATATATATACAACAATATTTTACTGAAGAGAAAGACCTGCGTGACCCACAGACGCCTTCATCGCGGCGTTGCGCTGCAGTTGCACATTCAGGGTCTTCTGACCTCGGGCCTTGGTTTACTTCTTTGAAAGTCAGCGTGGGCCCTTAAAGTCTGAGACAATCAACTCAGAAAATACAGGATAATAGGAGAATGCTAATGTATTAAAAAAGTTGAAGATTCAACATCGATTGTAAGTTCTGGTGCTGATGCTCGAGCTGCTGTTGCTATGCAACTATCGAAAACCATGTTCCAGGTTGAAGCAGTCATCATTTTAACTTTGAGCCCTCATTAGTGCTCTGATTAAACTTGTTATGATGTCATATAATATGTTTTGATGGCATATAATATGTTATGATGTCATGTAATATGTTATGATGTCATATAATATGTTATGATGGCATATAATATGGTATGTCATATAATATGTTATGATGGCATATATTATGTTATGATGTCATATAATATGTTATGATGGCATATAATATGTTATGATGGCATATAATATGTTATGATGTCATATAATATGTTATGATGGCATATAATATGTTATGATGGCATATAATATGTTATGTCATATAATATGTTATGATGGCATATAATATGTTATGATGGCATATAATATGTTATGATGGCATATAATATGTTATGATGTCATATAATATGTTATGATGGCATATAATATGTTATGATGGCATATAATATGTTATGTCATATAATATGTTATGATGGCATATATTATGTTATGATGTCATATAATATGTTATGATGGCATATAATATGTTATGATGGCATATAATATGGTATGTCATATAATATGTTATGATGGCATATAATATGTTATGATGTCATATAATATGTTATGTCATATAATATGTTATGATGGCATATAATATGTTATGATGTCATATAATATGTTATGATGGCATATAATATGTTATGATGTCATACAATATGTTATGATGGCATATAATATGTTATGATGTCATACAATATGTTATGATGTCATATAATATGTTATGATGTCATATAATATGTTATGATGGCATATAATATGTTATGATGTCATATAATATGTTATGATGTCATATAATATGTTATGATGGCATATAATATGTTATGATGTCATATAATATGTTATGATGTCATATAATATGTTATGATGGCATATATTATGTTATGATGTCATATAATATGTTATGATGGCATATATTATGTTATGATGTCATATAATATGTTATGATGTCATATAATATGTTATGATGGCATATATTATGTTATGATGTCATATAATATGTTATGATGGCATATAATATGTTATGATGTCATATAATATGTTATGATGTCATATAATATGTTATGATGTCATACAATATGTTATGATGTCATATAATATGTTATGATGGCATATAATATGTTATGATGTCATACAATATGTTATGATGTCATACAAAATGTTATAATGTCATATAATATGTTATGATGACATATAATATGTTATGATGGCATATATTATGTTATGATGTCATATAATATGTTATGATGGCATATATTATGTTATGATGTCATATAATATGTTATGATGGCATATAATATGTTATGATGTCATATAATATGTTATAATGTCATATATTATGTTATGATGTCATATAATATGTTATGATGGCATATAATATGTTATGATGGCATATAATATACACATCGGTTTGAGTGCTTTTGTCAAACGACAGAATGTTTAAATAAAAAAGGACGTCTTCAATGAGTAATCTAAGGTGTTGTCGTCATGTTGAAGGCATTCATTAGATTCAGTGCTATAAGACGATGACGGCTGTCGTACTTTTTCTTTCTTTTTACATTCCTGATACATTTTCTTTTGAATAGAAATACCGTGAATGGAAATCACACAGAATCCCAAGGTGTCCCTCTGCGGAGAGCTTCTTTTCTGGCTGTTTTCAGCTTCAGCAGAGACACTCGTGTTTAAGTTGTCTCGCAGAAACAGTGTTTTTTTATCTGCAGCTGTTTCTTCTACTTAAAATATGGAGTTAATATGGAGTGATTAATGTATGATGTTGTGTAGGAGCGATAGAGAATATCGATCGCATCGGAGAACAGAGGCAATCTCGGTGGATTAATGAGTATAGATTAGACCATTTTAAAGGTATTGAGCAATAACTTCACCCTGGGATCCCCAGAGAACTCATTATGGGCTAATCCCGCTTGTCACGTTGCTCTCCTGCTCTGGGAACGACGAGACTTTAGTTCCCACATCAAAGTCACGCTGTCACCACACCCATCTAAGCATACGGAGGAGCTGACGTCCGCTGGGCCTGAATGATAGGTGGAACACCACTGAGCTGCCAGCCGAGTGTGGATCTCACCATCAGATGGTGTGTTTTGTTTGTCTGTGTATGGAGATCTCATATAAATGTTCAAATGAAGCCGATTGGTTGAGCTGTCTGGCTTGTTGACATGCTGGAGGTGGGCTCTATCAGTTGCTGGGGCTCCTCCATATCAAGTTAACTGAAACACATAAACACTCTTTTACTATCTGATCCCGTTTATTTAAAGCGGCAATAACTTGTTTGTAAATCTCTGTTTATTCACACGTTCCAATATTACGGAGCAACATCGTCATTAACTTGCAGTCCTGTTTCTGACCGTCACTCTCAACTCGGAGAGTATGCCCTTGTGTCTGTTTACAAAATATATATTTTAGACTAATTAAAAGCCATGTCAAAGTAATAGTATAGAACAATAATTTGTATGCTAAGAATCAACCAGTATATTACATTTTGCATTAAATTTAATTTCACGTAGCACTAGCAGGGTTCCCTTTTCTTTCAAGAAGAAATGTGTACTTTTTTTTTAATGATTACACAATGCCGTGAATTTAGTGTTAATTTACTTACTATGGTTTTTTAAATTTATAATTTATGTTCTTTATGTGCTTATTATTGCATCATGAGTTTTTATAAAAGTTGAGGTTTGTCATAAAAGTCATAACACGTCATTCAACAAAATAATTTTATCGTGCCATAAAATGTCATGTTCATTGAATATAAATGAATCTTATAAAGTTAGTGTTCATCATAAAAATGTCATTAGAAAGTTTGTTAAATATTTTAGAAAAATTGCATGATTTTTAATGAATACTGTGTCCCAAAAAACATAACATATGACATAGTATGCTTTTTTTAAAGTAATTGTGAGTCCTAAAAACAGTCCATAAAAATGTCTTAAAAATTGTTATAAGTCCGAAAACATCATAGTAGATCTCAAAAGACGTGATGAAAAATTATCCTCAAGTATGTCATATATACATATATATTTATATATATATATATACATATTTATATATATATTATATATATATATTTATATATGTATATATATTTATATATATATAAATATGTATATAATATATATATTATATATATAAATATTTATTTATATATATATATTTCACAAATCCTAATAAAACTTTTCCTACTATTATGACATAATAAATTTAAAAATAATCTAGAGTGATTAAAAAAAGTAAATCGATCTTGTTATATTTACATTTCAGCCAAAGACATCCTATTGGCCCTTTCTACATTCTCAAATTGTCATTTGATTTTCCTTTTTCCATTCCTGAACCGCTTATCCTATTCAGGGTCGCTGGATCAGAGCCCAGCTGACATTGGGCGGAGGCGGGTTCTCGGGGCTCGTGTAGAGACTGACGGGTCATTTAGGGTCCAATTAACCTGCGTGTCTTTGGACTGACTGGAGGAAGCCCACGCTGACACCAGGAGAACACGCAAACTCATTTCTATTGTAATACAAATATGAGTCGTGCGCTCTCCAAGTCCCATCAATGCCATCACCAAGGCTGCCTCCAAACACGATGTGCTGGTGCGGCGCCGCACAGACGTGGATGACACTGCGGTCAGGCAGCAGGTCCAGAGTTTGGTCGCGATCAACCGAATCTCTCGCCGTGTCTTGAATTGTTCTGATTTTCCGGCGTGGGTCATTACCCACAGGTTTGTGTTTGTCAAATGGTTCCAGTTGGACGCGTCTGTCGCCTCCTTTCTTTGAACCAGCGCTTCGCCCTCGGATGCTTGTCTTCTGCCTCTCTCTGTGGACGCGTACACATGCATGTTGGCTCCAGGAGTTCTCTGGACAATGACCTGTTTCCTCCACACGGCCTCAATCAGACGCTGCACTGCCCGTGTGCTGGAAGGCTGGAGTCTGCTGGATGTCCCGGTCCAATCGGTTCTGACATCTGTTGGCTTCTCCAGTCTCATTGCACCTCATTCCTGTAAAAAAAAAAAAAACATTCCTCTGTTACTTTCTTTTTCCTCACTCGTATTAATCAAAGAAGCACTTTGGAAACCGACATGAGGAGGAGAGATAAATAAATAAATGAAGGTATTTAACCAAATTCCTTTCTGCGGTGATCCGACGCTCCGTGTTTACGGCTCACTGTCGCTCTGCCTCGTGTGTGTGTGTGTGTGTGTGTGTGTGTGTTGTCTTCCAAGATTTAAAATGTTAATGTAGAAAATATTTACAATTGGGGATTAGTTGTTTGTTTTTTTCTCTCCGTGTGAACGGATTAACACACACACACACACTTCCATGTGCTCAATCTCCACGTGTGGCCTACATCCAAATATACATTAATATATCTGCTCGGCCTTGAAGTTGCAGCGTGTTCACAGAGTGTGTGTTCAGAGTGTGTGTTCAGAGTGTGTGTTCAGAGTGTGTGTTCAGAGTGTGTGTTCAGAGTGTGTGTTCACAGTGTGTGTTCAGAGTGTGTGTTCAGAGTGTGTGTTCACAGTGTGTTCTGGTCACTTCTAGCTGTTGGAGTCCACAGATGTTAAGGAAGATGCAGTCCTGTGCTGTTCCATGGAGGTATGGACCCCCGACATGAGCACACGCACACACACACACACACACACACACACACAGTTAAACAGTGAAACACCTAAACATGTATTTATGAAACCGATTCTGTGCATTGGAGCCAACATGTTTTATTCTGATGCTTCTGATCTCTGTGTGATCCTCTCCTTATGAATCATAAAGTAGAACTCTGGGTTTAATCAGAGTCTCTATAGAATAGCAGGACGCTCTCACCAACAATAATAGGAAAATAAGGTAAAAATATAGCATTATTATTTAAAAAAATGTAATGTGTTAATAGTCATATTAATAATATTAAATACTTTTTTATGTGGATGCTTAGGAAAACATTTATTTACACCAATAAAGCCACATCGCATGTCATAAAAACAACACAAAAGGCATTTGTTGCTTCTACCTAGACCTTTTCAGTCTTTCTCTTTTGTATATGATATAGAATAATGTTGTATTTGATTTGATTGACTGAATAAAATACACCAACAAAAGATACACAAACAACCAGAGTAACACGGTGTGTTGTTGTGCTCGGTGCGAGGGACACGCCCACCTCCCCTGACCCCCGGCCTCCGTCGCCGTTTCTCCCCGCCAGTTGCAGAGCATGGGGCGCCTCCTGGAGGAGCAGCTCCCCGAGATGATGACGGAGCTCCTCGCCGCCGTCAGGGACAAGATGCTCAGTCCGGCCGAGTCGCAGCTGAGCCGCTCGCTCCTCATGGAGGTCCTCGAGCTGCACGCCCACCGCTGGAGCCCCCTGGAGGCGCTCACCGCCCAGTACTACGACCGCACCATCCAGAAGCTCGCCGCCACTGCCTAGGTCGCCAGAGACGAGGAGGCGAGGAGGCGAGGAGGCGAGCCCTTCTGAAGCCCCTGGGAAACATCGAGCATCAATCGGCTCGTCTGGTTTTACCAAAACACCGACATTTAATGAAAACGTCACTCAAATGAGTCTATTCTCTTCTTTTTCATTTTGAACTTGGTATAATTCGCTAATTTCTCCCAGATAGGCGACTACTGCCGCAAATATCCAGACACGATCCACCAAACCGTTAGCTATGAAGCTATGAAGCTATTCAGCTAGGAAGCTATTGAGCTATTAAGCTATTGAGCTAGCCGCCGCGGTGACGCTACACGTGGCGCTCAAACAACGAAAACGCATCTTAGAAAACAGTAAATGGCCACTAGGGGCATGCGTGGCCACTCGCCTTGCACTGGCTGCTGGGGGATGAAGGAGGGAAAAGAGGGGGGAGGGGGGGCAGCAGCCCGTAGGGAATAGAGAGAGCCGTACCCAAAGATGAATGGAGGGGGGGGGGAGGTCAGGGTCGCCGTGTCGGTCTGTTCATTGTGTTCATTTGCCCCCCCCCCCCTCCTCTGTCTCTCCGTCAGCCCCTCGGGTCTGTGTGGCTGATAAAAGAGAGAGGGGGGGAGGAGGAGGGGAGTAACCACGGTGCTGTCTGTCTGGGCCCAGGTCAAAGGGCGTCGCCGTGGAGCTCCCACAGCTCCTCCCCCGCCTTTGTCTCCCCCCCCACCTCTCTACGGGAAACCTTTCTGTGGAGATGAGACGGCGGAGTGGGCTGGCAGATGGCTGCTTGAGCCCATGTGAGTAGACCCTGCTCCCTAGTCCCTGCTCCCTAGACCCTGTTCTCTAGACCCTGCTCCCTAGACCCTGCTCCCTAGACCCTGCTCTCTAGACCCTGCTCCCTAGACCCTGTTCTCTAGACCCTGCTCCCTAGACCCTGCTCCCTAGACCCTGCTCTCTAGACCCTGCTCCCTAGACCCTGCTCCCTAGACCCTGCTCCCTAGTCCCTGCTCCCTAGACCCTGCTCCCTAGTCCCTGCGCCCTAGTACCTGCTCCCTAGTCCCTGCTCCCTAGACCCTGCTCCCTAGACCCTGCTCCCTAGTCCCTGCTCCCTAGTCCCTGCTCCCTAGACCCTGCTCCCTAGTCCCTGCTCCCTAGACCCTGCTCCCTAGTACCTGCTCCCTAGTCCCTGCTCCCTAGTCCCTGCTCCCTAGTCCCTGCTCCCTAGTCCCTGCTCCCTAGACCCTGCTCCCTAGTCCCTAGTCCCTGAGCTCTGGCCGGTGACGCCAATAGAAGCAGCAACACTCTTGCATTTGGGAGGCTTTGAAAAGCATGAAAACAAACCACTGCCGTGGTGATGCTGTTGGTCCGGCGGGGGAAGCTCTACCAGGTCACACACACACACACACACACACACACACATGTACATCTGCTTCGTGAACCACATCTTGGATATTATCATCATATTATTTTTTTAATCACTTGGTGTTTTTATTGTATTTCATTTTTACGTCTTGTTTTTTATGCAGAAACAAATGTCCGTAGAGGCGTTCGCGGTCGACCTCGTTGCACAGGTTTGATTTGTTTTGCACCGTTTTGCTTTGAAGTTGGAAAAAAAACAAAAGCTTGCATTTGAATCGCAGCTCGAGGATCAAGAGGAAACGTCTCCGAAGGGAGACGCGGTTACGCATAGCGAGGGGTTTTAGGATGTTTTAATGGACTAGTGGCCTTATTATTTGTCCGTCTTTATAGGAGCGTTGTTGCTGCGAGGCGTTCAGGGCCTGTGGCAGCGCAGGACTTAACAGTTGGTCTGATTCACATTCTGTTGCTGAAGGAACAGAAAGAAAAAAGGATGAGAAGAAAAGAAAGAAGAAAGAAGAGCACGGCTCAGAAACGAGCGCCGTTCTCTGCGGTGGACATTTTAAAAGTGTTAAATATTGAGTGTTTGCTTTGTGTTTGAAGACGATGACGACAATTCACCTGCTTCGAAGACGACGATGACGAAAAGAAGAAGTCTTGTCGCGTCACATGTGACCCTTATTCCAGCTGATGTGTGTCCGATGATATTGACGTACCAAGCCAGTCATGTACCGTCTGTAACGGTCTCTATAGTCTGCATACAGTATATTTACAAGTATTTAACGTCCTGTTACCTTTGGGGTCAACTTGACCCCATTCAATGTTCACAGGTCTCAAATATTTATGATTGACATGTTTTTTGCTTCATTTTTACTTTTTTATTTAAAGGACTATTTAGTTAGTCAACAAACACATAAAGTCGCCTACCTGCCACCTAAACTTGGGAATTTATTTGAATTATAATAATGTTCTGGAGTCAAATTGACCTCGAGGGTAAAAGATGTTGGTACATGTGAAGGTAACCAGAGGGTTGAAAACATTGGGAGAGAGGAGGATAGTCCGAGTTTAGCCTCCCCTGCATTCCTATAGGGAACGAGTTATTTGTTTGGGACTCGTCACACACACGCACACACACACGCATGTGCATGTGCACATGCACGTGTATACACATGCTCGGTTACCCATTGGATCTCTGTGGGCAGTTTAAAATGTTTTTTATAATTTTCTCTGTCTTGCATCAAGAATTAAGAATCCTGTGTGGTGGAGAGGAGGAGGAGAGGAGGTGATCCACTATGGAGGACTTAAAATGACTTAAGTATAAATAAATAAATGCATGAATAAATAAATTAATAAATGCTTAAATAAATGTATAAATAAATAAATAAATACAAGAATAAATGTATAAATACATAAATTAATAAATATAAGTTATAACTCAACAGGACATCATTAAATAAATGTATTTCTACATTTCTGTATTTCTTCATTTATTTATATCTCTATGTGTCCACACGTATTTCTTCATTTATTTATGTGTGACATTTATGTGTCCGTATATTCAAATGAGCTGGGCGGTCCGAACCTCATTGTTGAACAGGATTGGTCAAGTCGGAGAGCAAGACAGAAGCAATCGATCCCTAGCACTTGGATCTGTAGACGAACAGCGTTTATTATGCATTCTTGTCTGTACACTAAAATACTACTATTGTTGAGTCACGGATTGTAATTTAAGGATGTTTTCAGCCGAGAAGTTAGTAGTTTAAGCATCAAATCTGTGATCGGTTTATCGAGATTCAGCCTAATAAGGATATGCGACGGAGATTTGAGGTCCTGCTCGCGGGACCAGTGAGCTCCGGGCGGTCAGCGCGCTGTGTGGCCGCCGAGAGAAGATCATCTCGGCAGGACTTTTTGAAATGCTCCGCTGGCTCTGACGTCTCCGTAGCGGCTAAACATGAGATATAATTAGGTTTTGGAGGATCTAAAGAGCACAACGAGTTTATTATTTATTAAAAGCTAACGTTACGTCAATTTGACTGAGGGTTAAGATTCACAACTTCATATTGTAGCGACCCTGGGTCAGGAAAGCTACGAGACGTTGTATAGTTATTACCGTTTATTCGTAGCCTACGCCAAACAACAGTGAACACCGCAACACATTCTACTCCACTGTAAAGTATTTGACAGTGAATAATTGGAGGAAACTCATGAGCAAGAACAGTTGATGTGGTGACGTCACAAGACCAGAAAGACCGTCCTGCGTCCTCGAGTCTGGATTCCCAAGACCAGACTCACAAGACCAGACTCCAAGAAAACACGAGTCTGTACTCAGTGTTCTTGGAAATGATAAATGGCTGAAGTCAAAAAGCTGTCTAGGCTAACTTCTGCTAACGGTGAGCTGAGCGAGCCAACTTCAGCTTCATGTGCCAGGCAGAAGTAGTAGAGCACAACACACCAGGTGCATCACACTCCTGTGACCAATCATGCTTTAGACAGAGGTTCGGACCGCCCAGCTCATTTGAATATACGGACACGTAAATGTCACACATAAATAAATGAAGAAATACGTGTGGACACATAAATAGAGAAATAAATAAATGAAGAAATACAGAAATGTAGAGATTTATTTAATGATGTCCTGTTGATTTATAACATATTTATTCATTCCTATATTTATTTATTTATTTATACATTTATTTCAGCATTTATTTATTTATTTAAGCATTTATTTAAGCATTCATTTATTTATTCCTATATTTATTCATGCATTTATTTATTTATTTATTTATACTTAAGTCATTTTGAGTCCTCCATAATCCACAGCTCACGATTATGGGGTGCAGAGAGGAGGAGAGGAGGAGGAGGTGATCCACAGCTCACGCTGATGGGGTGCAGAGAGGAGGAGAGGAGGACGTCGACTAAAGAAGGGTTTGACTTGTGTTCTGTATTTGTTTTTAGGTTTTCTATTTAAATTATATTTAGCTCATTTTATATATATATATGTATAATTACGTGGTTATATATATATATTAATGCGCATGTGTATGAATACATGTGTATATATGTGTGTATATATATATGTGTATGTGTATATATATGTGTGTATATATATGTGTATGTATATGTGTATATATGTATATGTATGTATATATATATGTGTGTATGTATATGTGTATATATATATATGTGTATATACAGGACTGTCTCAGAAAATTAGAATATTGTGATAAAGTTCTTTATTTTCTGTAATGCAATAAAAAACAGTCATACATTCTGGATTCATTACAAATCAACTGAACTATTGAAGTTTTATTCTTTTAATATTGCTGATTATGACAGCTTAAGAAAACTCAAATATCCCATCTCTAAATATTAGAATATCATGAAAAGTATACTAGTAGGGTATTAAACAAATCACTTGAATCGTCTAATTAACTTTCGAAACACCTGGAAACACATTTTCAAATGTTTGATTTTGTTTTGCTGTTATAAATCTTTTTTTACTTGGTCTCAGGAAATATTCAAATTTTATGAGATAGGATTTTAGAGTTTTCTTAAGCTGTAAGCCATAATCAGCAATATTAAAAGAATAAAAGGCTTGCAATATTTCAGTTGATTTGTAATGAATCCAGAATGCATGACATTTTGTTTTTAATTGCATTACAGAAATAAAGAACTTTATCACAATATTCTAATTTTCTGAGACAGTCCTGTATATATATGTGTATATGTATGTATATATATGGATGTATATATATATATATATATATATATGTGTGTATATATGTGTATGTATTTATGTATATATATATATATAAATAAACCCATCTGGTGGGTTTTCACAACGTAGGAACAGTTGTGATGCCTCGCTTGCTGTGTAAGTTTGGTATTACCGTGTTTTAGTTTATGAAAATAAAATTCCCATCGGAGAGTTTCATTATGCAAAGAGCAACTTGCTCTCACAGCAGATGGGGGCAGGTGGGGTCAGCCCCCTCGTCTGTGGTGCTGGAGCCTCCCCCGCCCTGTGTGCCCTTAGGCCCTTCTGCTCGGGTCCAATGACTCACTCCACAATTGAATGAGACACCCCCCCCCCCCCCCCCCACACACACACACACCTTAATTTGCATATTCGCATGAATATTGAAAAACGAGGTTCTGGTTAGCGAGTGGACGAGCTGTAGATGGGAGAGTAGCGGGTCATCTTGTAAGCTCTTGTTTTTGTTTTGTCTTTCGAAGCAACTGAAAAATAAACTAACGGCCTCGCCTCCCTGACTTTGTTTGACACACTATACTCTTAATTTTCTTCACTTTTTCAACATCCTAAAACTTTTTTCTCTATTTCGACATAGTATATTATTTTTTCACTTTCTCAACATACTATATTATGATTTTTTCACTTTTTCAACATACTTTATTATGATTTTTCCGACATACTATATTATGATTTGTTCACTCTTTCGACATATTAAACTGATTTTTTTACTTTTTCGACATACTATATTATGATTCTTTTTTGACACTATAATATGAATTTGTTCACTTTTTCAACATACTATACTATGATTTTTTCACTTTTTTAAATTTACTATAGTATGGTTTTTTTGACATACTACTATGACTTTTTTCTCTTTTTCGACATACTATTCTATGACATTTTTCACTTTTTAGACATAACATATTATTTTTTCACTTGTTCGACACACTATACTATGACTTTTTTCTCTATTTCGACATAGTATATTATTTGTTCACTTTTTCAACATCCTATATTATGATTTTTTTACTTTTTCGACATACTATATTATGATTTTTTTACTTTTTCAACATACTATATTATGATTTGTTCACTCTTTCGACATACTATACTGATTTTGTAACTTTTTCTCGACATACTATATTATGATTCTTTCCTTTTTGACACTATACTATGAATTTGTTCACTTTTTCAACATACTATACTATGATTTTTCACTTTTTAAATTTACTACAGTATGGTTTTTTGACATACTACTATGACTTTTTTCTTTTTCGACATACTATTCTATGACATTTTTCACTTTTTGTTTTTAGACATACCATATTATTTTGTCACTTGTTCGACATACTATACTATGACTTTTTTCTCTATTTCGACATAGTATATTATTTTTCACTTTTCAACATCCTATATTATGATTTTTTTTACTTTTTCGACATACTATATTATGATTTTTTTACTTTTTCAACATCCTATATGAGTTTTTTCACTTTTTCGACATACTATACTGTGATTTTTTCACTTTTTTAAATGTACTATAGTATGGTTTCTTTTGACATACTACTATGCTAGATATTCAATGAGTCAATGTTTACTATGTATGTTTAAAATGTCATAGTATAGTATGTAAAATTTTAAAAAGACATTGTATATAGTATGTCAAAAATGTTTATATATAGTGTGTAGAAAACATTCATAGTTAGTCAGACAAAGTAAAACTAAAAGTAATTGAATAAAATGTCGAAAAAAGTAATCGTATAATATAGTATGTTGTACAGTATAAAGAAAACGT
>NC_079402.1:21032836-21047836 GCF_029220125.1 Pseudoliparis swirei | reverse complement strand
TAGGCATTTTCTAACGCATGTCGTTTCATAGACAATCGCTTCATTGAGAAAAGTCACAGTGGATTAATTCATAGTGTAAAAAAACCATCACTGTCCATAATTTGCCCCCATCCGTCCGCGTGGGCGTCTGATCGCATGTGTGCATCGTGGCGCCGCATCGGGGCTGGAGCGCTGCCCACTTCCCCCGCTGGCGGTGACGGATGAATGGACCCGCGTGTTCAGCCATTGTTGTGTGAGGCGGACGAAAGCAGGCGGCGTCTCAGCCGGCCTGGATGACGAGACGTGGAGAGAGGACGCTTGAACTAAGATAACTGCTGACACACACACACACACACACACACTCGGTTGTCTGATGGCTCACACATTGTGTTTTTTTTAGACCTTTACAGCCTTTCTTTCTTGTTGGTCTGCACAGTGTGGGTCTTTGTGTGTTTGATCAGAACGAGAGGAGAGCGCCTCAGAGTCTGTTCTGTTTGGCCGCCGTGTCCAACAAAGAGAAGTGGGAACGCACACGAGGTCCCCAGACGTCTCCCTGGCTGTGGGAGGAGTCTATAACCGTGGGCGAGGAGTGGTTTCAGCTCGCTCTCTCCACCTTTCCATCTTCTGCGCTGAAGTTTATTCTACTGCCCAAAAAAACCCGGATTCCATCTCCACTGTAATTGGAACAAGACATTTTGGTTTGAATCGAGTCCTGATTCTGGAGTCTGCTGTGGATCTCTGGACAACACGTGTTTATTTATGGGACTTTTTACTGCCACTATTTCTTTATACGTCTCATTCTGAATTAAATTGCGTTGTCAATTCCACCTATATACCTTTTATATTTACTCATTTTATAATGTCTGAATAAATTGACTGTGTCAAACTGAGCCGGGTATTATGTGTCATATGATGTAACGATAAAGGCTCCTGTTGTGCACCGACAGATATGCTAGAGAGGTTCATGTCATTTATGTTCGCTTTCTCTCATTCCAGGCTTCCTGATTGTTTTCACCTGTCATCACACCTGTCTCCTATGCTCATCAGTGTCAGCCCCGCCCCTGATTGGTCCCACCTGTGTCTTGTTACCATGTGCTTAAATTCCCCTGTCTCCCAGTGTTCCTTGTCAGTTCGTCTGGTCTTTTGCCATGATCAGGTCGGGTTATGTTGGGCTCTTGAAAAGTTTTTGATTCCTCACTACGTGAGCGCTTTCATTTGTTTCACTGCAGAACCGAAAAATAAAGTACTTACAAATACTTATCTCTGTCTCCGGTCGTGCAATTGGGTCCTACTTCCTAAGTGTCTGAGATCGTAACAGAACGAACTGACCACATTATGGACCCAGCCGACCCAAGAACGCTTCACGCCGCTCTGTCGGTACAGGGCGTGACGATTTTCATCACGAGGAAAGACTGACAAAGTCAGCCGGGAAATACAAGAGCTGAGAGGACGCCAGGCCGGGGTTCAGGAAGAATTATCTACACAGATGCAACAACTGGTTGCCCAAATGAATAATTTTTCACTCATCAACAGACTGCTCCTCGGTGACGTCATCCACAGCTGAGAATTTGCCTGTCAATACTCCAGCTGACGACCCAGGTCAGGCTGTTCCTCCCGTTACGGCTGGCTCTTCTGGAGAGATTTTCCGAGACTCTTGAATTGCAGAGCCTTTCTGGTACAGTGTGATCTGCATTTTCAACACAACCCAGCAGCTTTTTATCTGAGCATGGTAAAGTGGCGTTTATTGTGTCTCATTTAACGGGAAGAGCTGCAGCCTGGGCTACTGCAGAATGGTCTAGAGACACCGAACTATGTTACTCATTGGCCGATTTCATAGAGACTATGAGGCGATTTTTGACCACTCATCGCCTGCTACGGAGGCCAGCAGAAGACTGTTTCAAATACGCCAGCTCAACCGTCAGGTGGTTGATTATGCCATCGAGTTTCGTACAGCAGCAGCGGACAGCGGATGGAATGTTCCGCCTTCGTGACGCCTTCATGACAGGACTTTCGGAACCGATAAAGGACCAGCAGGCTCCACTGGAGACACCGGGATCTGAATCCTCATCGCTGTGGCCATCCGGATCGAGCAACCGCCTTCGAAAGAGAGAGGAGCGTCGACGCAACCGAGATGTTATTCCCAGCTTCCAGAATTCGCCGAGGGTCGCGCGCCAGCGGAGGATTTCCAGCTCATGTTACCGGACCATCAGAGGACTACACTCAATGACTCCGTGAACCCATGCAGCTTGGAAGAACCAGGCTTTCTGGAGGAGAGGCAGCGCCGTCCACGGAGGGTTGCTGTTTCTACTGCGGCCAGCCGGTCATCAACTCGCCCATGCCCGGAAAGATCGTGCTCACCAGTCAAAAGGAGGCGCTGGAGCAAGTTTCCGCAGACTTCCTCCTCGACCTGTTACTCAGGTAGACATTTGTATTAACAATCAGACCATTGACCAGGGTGTGTTAATAGACTCAGGGGCTGACGAAAGCCTTATAGACTGGGGCCTAGTCAAACAGCTAAAATAAAAACTGTCCCGCTTATCTCATCCTGTTAG
This sequence comes from Pseudoliparis swirei, assembly GCF_029220125.1. Lineage (NCBI taxonomy): Eukaryota > Metazoa > Chordata > Actinopteri > Perciformes > Liparidae > Pseudoliparis > Pseudoliparis swirei. Next base: position 21,045,305 of record NC_079402.1, on the reverse strand, counting down.
TGCCAGTGCCTTAGACGGCCGCTTGTTGTTCAAAGTTACCCATTGCACTGAGCCCATACGGATTACTATAAATAAGACCATACCGAGAGCATGCAATTTCATATTTTTGAGTCGACTCAGCACCCGATTATTTTGGGGTTTCCTTGGTTGAAGATCCACAATCCTCACATAGACTGGCCTTCAGGAAAGTTAAGGAATGGGGAGAGGATTGTAAGGGCAGGTGTAAACTGCAACCTGTTAATGCACCAACAGACTCTAGTAGGATCATTATAGATCACCCTGACTATCCTGATCTACACAAGGTACCTTCCTGTTACCATGATTTAAAAGAAGCGTTTAACAAGTCTAAAGCCTTGTCGCTACCTCCTCACCGAGATTTTGACTGTCCCATTGATCTCTTACCGGGCCCCCATTCCCAAGGGGAGACTTTACTCGATTTCGAGACCTGAGAGAACAGCAATGGATGAATACATCTCCTCTTCACTCAAATCAGGGATTATCCGTCTTTCATCGTCTCCAGCCGGAGCGGATTCTTTGTGGGAAAGAATGACGGGTCTCTGAGACCTTGTATAGACTACAGTCCACTAAATGACATTACGGTGAAGAACCGCTATCCTCTGCCACTCATGTCATCTGCTTTTGAACTGCTTCAACGGCCAAGATATTCACCAAGTTGGATTTAAGAAATGCATATCACTTGGTTAGAATAAAACAAGGGGATGAGTGGAAGACTGGATTCAACACTCAGAATGGTCACTATGAGTACTTGGTAATGCCTTTTGACTGTGCAATGCACCGCTGTTTTTCAAGCTTTTGTGAATGAGGTTTTATGGAATTTTGAATATTTCAGTGTTTGTGTATCTGGATGACATTGATTTTCTCCCAGACGCTAAATCTCATGTTAACCATGTCCGCCAAGTTTTGCAGAAACTACTGGATAATCAGCTATATGTCAAGGCAGAGAAGTGCAGTTCCACACAGAAGAGGTATCTTTCTTAGGATACATAGTCTCACCTAATCACATCCAAATGGATCCTGAAAGTCAGTGCAGTATCCCAGTGGCCCACACCAGACTCCAGGAAAAGGTTCAGCAGTTCCTAGGATTTGCTAACTTCTATAGGAAGTTTATTAGGAATTTCAGTTCTGTTGCTGCTCCTCTGCATGTTCTGACTTCTCCTAAGGTTCCTTCAAGTGGACCCCAGGCGGATCTTGCTTTCAAACTTCTCAGAGATAGATTCACCTCAGCTCCCATACTCACCATTCCAGATCCCCAGCGCCAGTTTATGGTCGAGGTGGATGCTTCCAATGAGGGAATTGGAGGAGTACTGTCTCAACGTTCTGCAGAAGACAACAAGATGCATCCATGTGCTTACCTGTCGCGGAAGTTGACAACGGCAGAGCGGAATTATGACGTGGGAAACAAGGAATTGTTAGCTGTAAAAGCTGCCCTCGAGGAATGGAGACACTGGCTAGAGGGTGCAGAGCAACTGTTTTAGTCTGGACAGATCACAAGAATCTAGAATATATACGAAAGGCTAAGCGTCTCAACTCCCGCCAGGCCAGGTGGACACTTTTCTTTAGTAGATTCAACTTCACTCTCTCTTTTCGTCCCGGGTCTCAGAATCAAAACCCGATGCTTTGTCTCGCCTTTACGATCCCGAACCACTTAAGGTAGAGCCCAAGACCATCCTTCCACTTAACCGGTGATCGGAGCCTTTTCCTGGCAAGTGAGTCAGACGTTAAAGAGGCAAATGTCATGAATCCAGCGCCTAGCGAGTGTCCCAACAATCTGCTGTTTGTTCCTGAGGCTCTTCACCCAAGGTCATCCACTGGGCTCACTCATCTGTGCTGTGCCATCCGGGAGTAGCAAGAACAATGTTCAGGATTCAACAACGTTTCTGGTGGCCATCCATGAAGAAAAATGTGGCCGAGTATGTAGCGGCTTGTCCGGTGTGTGCGTGTAATAAGACCTCATCTCAAGTTAAGATGGGCTTGCTCCAGCCGCTGCCGATTCCCCATCGTCTTGGTCACACATTTCGATGGATTTTGTGACAGGATTTCCCTCATCCAGAGGCAAGACTACGGTTCTAACAGTGGTTGATCGATTTTCAAAGATGGCTCACTTCATCCCATTGACCAAGCTTCCTCTGCCAAAGTCACCGCAGAGGTCATGATGAATCACGATTCAGGATCCATGGATTCCTAATGACATTGTTTCCGACAGGGGTCCACAATTCATTTCCGCCTTCTGGAAAGAGTTTGTCGACTCATAGGTGCCACCGTCAGCCTGTCATCAGGTTATCACCCTCAGTCAAATGGACAGTCGGAGCTGCCTGAACCAAGAACTAGAGACTACGCCACGTTGTCTCGCCTCCCGGAACCAGACCACCTGAGTGACCACCTCACATGGGTCGAGGTTGCCCACAATACCCTTCCCACGGCGGCCACAGGTCTCTCTCCATTCCATTGTGTCAATGGTTTCCAGCCTCCACTTTTCCCTAACAACGAGGAAGAGGTGATGGTTCCATCGGCACATGCCATGATCAGACGCTGTCGCAGAGTTTGGGCTGGTGCTCGCCAGTCTCTTCTCCAGTTCAGCTCGGATGAAGGCTGCTGCGGACGTTCATCGCAGGGTCGCCTCCTCCTACAGTCCAGGCCAAAAAGGTTTGGCTCTCTACCAAAGACTTACCACCCATGTCGCCTCAAAGAAACTGGCTCCAGATTTGTGGGTCCGCTTCCAGTGTCCAGAGTCATCAACCCGCGCCGGTCGCTTGCAACTCCCCAGGACCTTGAGAGTGCACCAACGTTTCACGTTAGTAAAATCAAGCCGGTGTGTGAGAGCACACTTGTTCCCGCCTCCAAGCCCTCCACCGCCCCAGTTCTTTGAAGGGGTGACGCTTACAAGGTCCGTAAGCTACTGGAGGTCCGTAATAGGGGAGGCAAGCAATTCCTGGTAGACTGGAAGGTTACGGTCCTGAGGCTAGAAGCTGGATAGCTGCTTCATTTATCGTGAGACAAGACTCTTATCCACGACTTTACAATCAGCCTGGGCCATCAGGAGTTGGCCCTAGAGGGGGGGGTACTGTTGTGCACCGACAGATATGCTAGAGAGGTTCATGTCATTTATGTTAGCTTTCTCTCATTCCAGGCTTCCTGATTGTTTTCACCTGTCATCACACCTGTCTCCTATGCTCATCAGTGTCAGCCCTGCCCCTGATTGGTCCCACCTGTGTCTTGTTACCATGTGCTTAAATTCCCCTGTCTCCCAGTGTTCCTTGTCAGTCTGCCTGGTCTTTGCCATGATCAGGTCGGGTTATGTTGGGCCTTGAAAGTTTTTGATCGTAACGTGAGCTCCCCATTTTGTTCACCTACTTCCTAAGTAAGTGAATAGCTCCCCATTTGCTCAAAGGGTTTATTATCTGGTGAGTGTTTTTGCATTTCGCTTCTCTGCAGGTCGTGTCGATGTAGTTGTTGCCACAGAAAACCTCCACCCTCCACCAAAACATCCACCAAAACCTCCACCCTCCACCAAAACCTCCACCCTCCACCAATACCTCCACCCTCCACCAAAACCTCCACCCTCCACCAATACCTCCACCCTCCACCAAAACCTCCACCATCCACCAATACCTCCACCCTCCACCAATCCCTCCACCAAAACCTCCACCCTCCACCAATAAAGTAAAACAACTTCTACAATTTAACAGTAACTTGCAACATAATGTAGCTCTTGATATGCCAGCTGCTGCTCAATAAAACAACAGAATATAACTTAATGACGAGCAACGACCTCAAAACCAATAGACGCACATATTCTGTTCATGTCAAAATCGAGTTTTTCCAGGAAAAGTACCAAATGTGATCTCAACAAGAGCGGAAACTGGAAAGCTGTATTCCTGCTTCCTGGACTGGCAGTGGAGGAAGTGATGTCACGACCTGCTCACTTCCTGAATGAACTGGTTCACTGCCTCTTGTGGTGAATCACCTACCGAGTCAATCAATCAACCAAATTATTGCTTCTGGGGCTGTGAATGGATCACATCCCCATTCATCGGATACGAGGTGGATCCATTTAGTTCCAGGACCCTTCAGTCTCCAACAATAGAAACAACAATAGAAACAACACCAAGGCACGAGATCGCTTCATAGAACAAGACTGCAGACTCATTCATCAAAAACATCTGTCCCTATTATTTGAGGCTGTCGACTGTCGGCAAGAAGCAGTATAAAACATAGATGTATATTAAAGTGATTAGATTTGGTAACATTGCAAAAAAAAGTTATTTTTGCCTCTAATTGTATTTTCTATTTGAGAAACTTTCTCGTAATGTCAGACAATTTTCCAGAATCATGTGTCAATTATTTGCAACTATTTGCCTTATTATTTAACCTCATTTAAAAAATAATGGCACTCAATTCTGGAAAATTCTTGAAAGAAGCCGAATTGTACCCGAAACCGGTTGAAGTGATATTTCATAAAGTGGTGAATCTAATAGACAAACATTGCCTCTTAAAACACAGTAACAGACATCAGAAGACAGTGGCAGACATGTCATGCGTCACCATGTCAGTGACAGTGTTGGGACATGGAGCCACGTGGCCACTCATCAGGACCAAAACACGAACAAGTGCTCTTGAAAACGTCAATAAATCAAATAATTAAAGCACGAGCCAATTCAGCCCAATGAATAGGATGAGGTCATCATGTAGTTTCACCTTCATGAACGCCAGCGACACGGAAACAGCTTAGGGGAGGAAACATGACGTCTGTGTCCTTTAGGAGCAGGTGTGCCCTCGCGGTGGCCTGGCTGAGGAGTGTGCTGCAACACACACACACACACACACACACACACACACACACTGCCAACGCCAACCGACGGATCCTCCAACAGGGAGAGGAGAACAAAGGAGAGGAAACAATAGAGACAATTTATAAACTTCAGAGAACAGGAGAACAGAGGAACTGGCAGTTCATGTACAGAGGAAACAAATGATGGGGAACCTCTCTCTCTACCTCTCTCTCTCTACCTCTCCCTCTCTCTCTACCTCTCTCTCTACCTCTCCCTCTCTCTACCTCTCTCTCTCTCTCTCTCTACCTCTCTCTCTCCCTCTCTCTACCTCTCTCTCTCTCTACCCCTCTCTCTCTCTCCCTCTCTCTCTCCTCCCTCTCTCTCTCTCCCCTCTCCCTCTCCCCCTCTCTCTCTCTCTCCACCCTCTCTCTCTCCCTCTCCCCCTCTCTCTATCTCCCTCTCCCTCTCTCCCCCTCCCCCTTCTCCCTCTCTCTCTCTCCCTCTACCCTCTCTCTCTACCTCTCTACCTCTCTACCTCTGTCTTTCTACCTCTCTCTCTCTACCTCTCTCTCTCTCTACCTCTCTACCTCTCTCTCTCTACCTCTCTCTCTCTCTCTCTCTGCCTTCATCCCTCTTTCAAGATTCATCTCGGATAAACGCTGTAATTTGTGAGGAATGTGTGCGTGTGTCATTTTCAGGCCAGACTAGAGCAGCCACCCAGAAGTGTGTCTCCCTTTGTGGCTGACGAGTCGGCGTGAGCAAAGCGTCTGCTGTGCGCTGCTCTCATTGGCTGATCACTCATGCAGAAATCAACAAACACACACACACACACACACACACACACACACCGTAATTAGACACGTGAAAGGGACATGAGTAGCATCAGCAGCGGCTCTGCTGCTAACTGGAGCAGAGGTGAACACACATACTGTGCGGTGTACAGACATACACACACTCACACACACACTCTCACACACACACACACACACACACACACACACACACTCTCACACACTCTCACACACACACACTGCAGCCGTCGGAGGTCGATAGAAGTGTCTGCAGACGAGCAGTGGGAAATAACACCTGATGTCTTTGTCGGTCGGCTCCCGCCCGGCGACCGGCGTCGTGGCGACCCGCTGCGAAACCAGCGCGGCCCTGTTGCTAGGCAACCGGAACTTCTGTGTGACAGATATAGTTTGAAAGTTCTGCGGTGGGCGGGAGCGAAAGAACCGAAAGACAGGGGGAAAAAAAGGTAGAGAAGTAAAAGACAAATGCAATCGGCGAGGAACACGGAGCTTCTCGAACGAAACGGAAACCAGCGAGAGACGAAGACTTCACCAAAAGAAGTCTGTCGGCCTCCTCCTCCTCCTCCTCCTCCTCCTCCTCCTCCGGCCTGCCAGCAGTGCTTTGATTTGTGAGGTGGCAATGCTGTGCAAGGCGTGTTCCCAGTATACTGTGTGTGTTTGTGTGTGTGTGTGTGTGTGTGTAAACACACATAAAAGAGTTCAGTGCACAGCCAGTGGATCACATGGAGTACAAAGTACCGCTTTGTCTGTGTGCTGCCTCTCCATACGCAAACACAACAGCTACACAACAGCTACACATCAGCTACACATCAGCTACACAACAGCTACACAACAGCTACAAATCAGCTACACATCAGCTACACAACAGCTACACATCAGCTACACATCAGCTACACAACCTGCGTCCTCAAACCGCTCCATGCAGCATCACGACTCACTGCACATCAGAATCAGAATAGTATTTATTGCCAAGTAGGTTTACACCTACCTGGAATTTGTTCTGGTGTATCGGTGCATACAGTGAACATAAAAACTCACAAACACAATAAGTACTACACAAACACAATAAGTACTACACAAACACAATAAGTACTACAATACAAAAAGCAGGGCAGGAGTGCAAAAGCGTATGTGCAATGTGCTGTGTGTAGCATGGTTTCATGCACAGCAACCGTACCTCCACACACACTGGATATCAATCTGTATTAGTTACGACTTAGTTTAGCCACCAATTAATATATTGTTACGTCTGTTAAATGTCAAAAAACGATTGTGAGTCCCAATATCAATTATTACTGTCAATAATATCTTCTGAATTCCTCTGACTGGACGACACGCCATGAGGCAACACGATGGGATCCATCTGCATTTAAGTTAACGCCACATCTCAATATCACAAAGGACTCGTATGCCAACTTCAGCTCCTTCCAGATTGATCATCCTGTTGAGAAGATAATCGATAAATAAAGTTAGCTCCATCAAATAACCCCAAACTAGCAAATTATAGCAAATATTGGAGAAACATGAAAGGAAATGTTGTTCCATTCATCTGGAATGATTTCCTTTAGCCTGGCAAGGTAGTCTCCAGATGTTTAGGACAAGGAGAACCACCGAGTTCCTCTTGAGGCGGACAGAGTCTATGGAGACTAACAATCAATTATCAGAATAGCTCGTAATATCAATAACTAGAACGGGCACTCGGTAGAGCGCATAACTTCGCATATCACAAGATTGGGCATTGAATTATGAACATTTTGGCATTAGTTGCATGCCAATTGGATAAAAATTGACCGCGCTATGGTAAAAAGAAGATGTTGACCTTTCCATGACCTTGAGCTTTGACCCGATCGATCCCAAAATCTAATCAAATGGTCCCCGGATAATAACCAATCATCCCACCAAATTTCATGCGATTCAGTTTAATACTTTTTGAGTTATGCGAGTAACACGCATACAAATAAATAAATAAATACACGGCGATCAAAACATTACCTTCCGCATTTTCAACGAGAAGGTAATTAGTAATCAAAGGTTTCTAGGTTTGACTCATCCATGTATTAACTATTAATTTCAGAATAACTGAGCTTTAAAATGCCAATGTTAATATGAAAGCCAGGCCTTTTCCATATATGTATCAGTATTGATTTGTGTTGCTTAAAGTGCTGAATAATGCAACGCTGAGATGTTTCCAATGCTTTTAGAATTCCTGACACAATATTTAATCGTATTAACGAGTGAAGAGTGTGGTAGATAGTTTTCTCTAGGAGAATCTGAATTAAAAAAGTGTAATTTAACAGAAAAAGACACTGTATAGTTAAACGCCGCAACAGGATGATTCAGAGGGGTGGGCAGCGGCAGTGCTGCGCCACTAAATATAACTGTTAGTGTCCAAACTCTATTAGTATTGTGTGAATACTTGTAATGTGTGAGTCAGAGTGAGTTTGACGGGTGAGTGTTAGACGCCCACGAGACGCTGGCATCGATGTAATCTCTCTTGAAATGATGCTGCTGCCCTACACCGTCCACCAAAAACAAGTCTATATATGTATCGCATATATTTGTATTTCTCATCCTATTGTTGAGTTGTAGCGGATTTGTAAATGTAAATGTAAATAAGGAACTCTTATGTCTTAGATTAATACATACAGAACTAGAACGGGCACTCGGTAGAGCGCATACCTTGTTGTCACATATCACAAGATTTTGAATTATGAACATTTTGGCATTAGTTGCATGCCAATTGGATAGAAATTGACCGCGCTATGGTAAAAAGAAGGTATTGACCTTTTCATGACCTTAGCCTTGACCTTTGACCCGATCGATCCGAAAATCTAATCAAATGGTTCCCGGATAATAACCAATCATCCCACCAAATTTCATGCGATTCGGTTTAATACTTTTTGAGTTATGCGAGTAACACGCATACAAATAAATAAATAAATACACGGCGATCAAAATATAACCTTCCGCATTTTCAATGCGAAGGTAATTACAATGTCCGGGTCCTTCTCATGATTAGGCCCAAAAATACTTTCTCCTATATGCTAATATGAGGAAAGAGACGTCTCTCATTCAATTGTAATGTTGTTGTTGTTGTTGCGTTGAATAAACTTCCCTCTACGAACACTTAACCCTTGTTACCTTCACATGAACTCACATCTTTTACCCTTTTTGACCCCAGCGATTAAAACCTCCATAAAATTATTTGAATTAATATTGTTTCCCAAGTTTAAGTGTGAGGTACTTTATGTTTGTTTGTTGACGACCTAAATATCCCTTTAAATATATAAAAAAGTTGATATTTCTTACATGTTTTACACAGTGAAAAACAGCCTGGGGTCAAATTGACCCCGAAGAACACCGATGATGTATACAGGACATTTAAAACATATCATCATGTGAATTTTAGGTGTTCCCAGTTGTCCCCAATAAATTAGGAAAAGTCGTGAAATATGAAGCAAAAAAAATGATGTCAATAATTTTTTTAGAGACGTTAAACATTGAATGGGGTCAAATTGACCCCAAAGGTCACAGGAGGGTTAAATAGGACTTTATCTCCTAAAAGTTGAAAATTTGCACTAAAAGGCGAATGCAGAGTTATTTTGCTGTCTTGTTACTTTTGTGGAGCGGTTTCCACGGCGACAGAGCGGGTCAACTCGATGCGGATGCTGACAGCCTTCAGAGGGAGGTCAGCGCTCTCCCGCCGGTCAGCGCTGCACACAAGTTCAACGAAGTCGGACGTGACGTGAAACATCGAAGCAGTTCTACTCTTAATTAAACATTTTCACGGCTGAATTTGACCTTTTTTAAATGAAAGATGATGTTACAAACTGTGTACAAAGTTCATTTTCAATACATGAGTGTAAATATGATTTGAGAGATGTTTGTAAGTTCACGGTACAAAAAGCTAAAAAAGGGATTAAAAGAAGATGTATTTCTGTTAGTCCAATTATGGAATAATGTTGAAATGGATGTAAGAATGGTGAACTCCTTTTTGGTTTTCAAGGGAATTATTTATAAAACAATTCTTGAGAGTTATAAAATGTAAAAATGTATTTATATGGAAGATGTATGTGGTAGTATATACAGGACTGTCTCAGAAAATTAGAATATTGTGATGAAGTTCTTTATTTTCTGTAATGCAATTAAAAAAACAAAAATGTCATGCATTCTGGATTCATTACAAATCAACTGAAATATTGCAAGCCTTTTATTCTTTTAATATTGCTGATTATGGCTTACAGTTTAAGAAAACTCAAATATCCTATCTCTAAATATTAGAATATCATGAAAAAGTATACTAGTAGGGTATTAAACAAATCACTTGAAGTGTCTAATTAACTCGAAACACCTGCAAGGGTTTCCTGAGCCTTGACAAACACTCAGCTGTTATAAATCTTTTTTTTTTACTTGGTCTGAGGAAATATTAAAATTTTATGAGATAGGATTTTAGAGTTTTCTTAAGCTGTAAGCCATAATCAGCAATATTAAAAGAATAAAAGGCTTGCAATATTTCAGTTGATTTGTAATGAATCCAGAATGCATGACATTTTTGTTTTTTTAATTGCATTACAGAAAATAAAGAACTTTATCACAATATTCTAATTTTCTGAGACAGTCCTGTATACATATATTTAGTTTTTTTTCTTTTTTTTCTTTTCTTTTCTTTATTTTATATTAATTTTCTGATTTATTTTGATTTCAATTTAGGATAGGAATTTATACGCATTTTTTGCTTCTACCTATACCTTTACAGTCTCTCTTTTGTATATTATATCGGATAATATTGTATTGTATTCTGATTTGATTGCCTGAATGAAATACACAAACAAACAAACAAAAAAAATTTGTGTGCCGGTTGCATGTACTCGCGTTCACCTCTATCAGCATTAGAGTCTCCGATCCACTCGACGTGGGCGTCGGGACTGCAGGAGGACGACGTGACGCACGCCACCGCCCTCCGGCTCGGTAAAACACGACGCTGATACCCGGTAATGGATGAGCTGTGGCTCCGAGCCAATAAACGAGAGAATGGGTCGCATGATTACACCGAGCCGAGCGCTCAGTTAATTCATCTAATTAAGAGCATTGTTCTCTCCGCTCATCGGGAGAAGTCGGGTTCCGTCGTACGAGCCGAGCTTTGAAGCTCGCGAACAAAAGAGAGGTAAAAAGTGAATGAATGAACACGGAACAATTGGCCAGTGCGTTAATTATTACCTTCGCATTTGATCAGGTGTATTTTATATTTATATTTTTGTATCACGTTACTCGCATAACTAAAAAAGTATTAAACCGAATCGCATACAATTTGGTGGGATGATTGGTTATTATCCGGGGACCATTTGATTAGATTTTGGGATCGATCGGGTCAAAGGTCAAGGTCAAGGTCATGAAAAGGTCAAAATATTCTTTTTACCATAGCGCGGTCAATTTTTATCCAATTGGCATGCAACTAATGCCAAAATGTTCATAATTCAATGCCCAACCTTGTGATATGCGAAGGTATGCGCTCTACCGAGTGCTTATATGTTTTACACAGTGAAAAACAGCCTGGGGTCAAATTGACACCGATGCGTACAAGTTGTGTTCAGGACAGTGAAAACATATCATGTGGATTTGATGTTTTCCCAGTTGTCCCCAATAAATTAGGAAAAGTCATGAAATATGAAGCAAAAAAAATAATGTTAATCATTTTTTTAGAGACGTCAAACATTGAATGGGGTCAAATTGACCCCAAAGGTCACAGGAGGGTTAAGGCCTCGCGGCGTGAGGTAACGTCCCCGCATCAATGTTACAATCGCACGACCTCGTGTAGAAAGAACAACTGAAGAATCCCCTTGAGTCTGGGATGTGGCGTTCACACGCTGTATAGAGAGCGCATGCTGTAGGTAACGGATGACATATTGACGTTTGCCTTTGATAACCATTTCTTTTTGATTATGTATGCTTTTTGTATGAAAGTTCTGTATTGTTTTTTCTTTTCGTCTCATAAAAAGTGATTTACAGTGAAGTTTTTAGAGCTGCAAACAGCCTCAAACGCTAAATTAAATTAATTACCTCCAGCACTCCATTTGAAAGAAGACAGTTGTTGTTGTTTATCTGCAGAAAAAATTGTGTGGAGACGAAACAAGGATTTAGTGGCTGAGTTTCTTCAAAGGCACGTTTTGGGTTTTAATATTTAACTGGGGTGGTTAGTTTGGCCCTTCAGGAAAAACAATCTCTTTGGTCCCTTGAGGGAAGAAGCAGGTGCATTTTACAACTTTTACGAGATAAAGTCCTATTTAAGTGTTCGTAGAGGGAAGTTTATTCAACGCAACAACAACAACATTACAATCCGCTGAATGAGAGACATCTCTTTCCTCATGTTAGCATATAGGAGAAAGTATTTTTGGGCCTAATCATGCGAAGGACCCGGACGTTGTAATTACCTTCGCATTGAAAAGGCGGAAGGTTATGTTTTGATCGCCGTGTATTTATTTATTTATTTGTATGCGTGTTACTCGCATAACTCAAGAAGTATTAAACCGAATCGCATGAAATTTGGGGGGATGATTGGTTATTATCCGGGGACCATTTGATTAGATTTTGGGATCGATCGGGTCAAAGGTCAAGGTCTAGGTCATGAAAAGGTCAAAATCTTCTTTTTACCATAGCGCGGTCAATTTCTATCCAATTGGCATGCAACTAATGCCAAAATGTTCATAATTCAATGCCCAATCTTGTGATATGCGAAGGTATGCGCTCTACCGAGTGCCCGTTCTAGTTCATAATGTCTTCATTATGCGCGTGTGTGTTTCCTCTACAGCATGTTAAACTGCTCTGAAGTCTTGTGTCTTCCAGTCGATCCCCTCGCTGGAAGAGCCGTTTGTG
>NC_079402.1:21025336-21027836 GCF_029220125.1 Pseudoliparis swirei | reverse complement strand
TTGCATTGCCTCCCAGGCTGTGGGCACTGATTTCAACAGATCATCAACATAAAAGTTTTGCAGAACTGTATCTGTTACCTCGGGCCTGAAGTGCTCTCTGTTGTCCTTAGCTGTTCTCCTGAGTGCATAGCTTGCACAGCTGGGGGAAGATGTTGCCCCAAAGAGGTGGACAGTCATTCTGTGTTCCACAGGAGGTTGGGATACGTCTCCGTCTGGCCACCACAGAAACCTGAGGAAGTCAGCATCACTGTCTGAGACTTTCACTTGATGGAACATGGCAGTGATATCCGCCATTAGTCCTATTGGCTCCTGACGGAATCTGTTGAGCACATCTATAAGACTGTTAGTTAAGTCGGGGCCTTTGAGTAATTCTGCATTCAATGCTTTTCCACAGAAGGATGCTCCACAATCAAACACAACTCTTAATTTCTCTTTCTTTGGGTGGTACACTCCATGGTGGGGCAGGTACCACACCTTTCTATCCATTCTAGTCAGCTGCCCCTCTGGCACAACTTCTGCATATCCTTTGCTGATCGTGTCAGTCATGAATGAGGTGTATTCTGCTTGGAACGACTGGTGCCTATTGAATTTCCGTTTCAGGCTTTGGAGCCGTTGCTCTGCAAGGCTACGGTTATTAGGCAACGTAGCATGTTCCTTTCTAAATGGTAACTTGAGGCTGTAGTGTCCATCTACAACTTTGGCAGACTCATCTGCGATTTTAAGAAACTGTTTGTCTTCAATGGACATTTCCTTCACCTCTTCGCACAAATTCTCACTGAAGTCAGTATTGTACTGAGCAATCAGCATCTCCTGCAGGTTATGTACTGAAATTCGGTTAACTGTATGAGACTGAATTTCATTGTTAGATCCTGTCCCTACTGGGCCGTTCACTACCCATCCAAGACGTGTTCTCATTGCATATGGGCCGTCTCCTTCACTGTTTATGACTTGCCAGGGCTCTATTGCTTTGGGTGCATTTGTGCCTATCAGCAAGTCAATGCCTGCATCAATAGTGTAAATGTTGACATCTTTAAGATAAGGCCACTTTGATAGAGACTTCTGGTTGGGTATGTTACTCTTTGTTACAGGAATCTTTGCTTGTGTGTATGTCTCTGGCAGAGTTATGAACCCGTTGTCATGAAGTCCACTCACTTCCAGTCCAGTGATGACATTAGTCGACATAGTTTTCTCCTGGCCCATTGTGCGCAGCATGATGCTTGTTCTTTTCCCTTGTACATTTAGTTGACGCATTAATCTATCAGTACAAAAGGTGGCAGAGCTGCCGGGGTCAAGAAACGCATAAGCTTGTATAACTGTGCTGCTCTTGTTTGATTTGACCTTTACGGGTACGATGGACATCAGACACTCTTCACCGGCCCCAGTTTGGCTGCATGTTTGGAGGGACACAAGGCCTGTGTTCTTCACCCTGTTGGGTTCCTTGGCTGTCTCCTTATTTGTTTCCTGTTGTTCTGCTCCTTTGTTCTGCTCCACTTGTCCTATGTGCAGTACAGTAGGATGCGCCCTCTTGCAAATGGTGCATGACCGGCGCTGGTTGCAGTCCTTGCTCATATGACCTGTTAAGAGACATGCAAAACAGATACCGCTTTCTTTCAAGAATATCATCTTGTCAATGTGACGTTTCTTTTTAAACCAAACGCAGCTTGCCAGTAGATGTTCTCCTGAGCAAAACAGACAGAATGGTCTATGTTGGACTGGTGGTGACGCGTTATTCCTCTGTTTGGGATAAGGGGGGATAACATCAATGGTTGCTGCGTTGGTTGTGAAGCCTTTGTCACTGTATTTGGATTTCACAGAACTTGCGTGTATGGGCCTTAGACCTTGTGCTTTTGGTGAGGGATCTTGTATATCACCAAAGACAGGGTCTGTCAAGATTTTGACTTGTCTTTCGATAAACTCAACTAAGGTTCCGAATGTGGCTCTGCGGTTTGTAGTTTCTTGAAACTTGCATACTTCCACTCTCCATCCTCCTCTCAATGTGTAGGGCAATTTGCTGACTAATAATTTCAAATTAGAAGCCAGATTTAATTCATCCATGTAGGCAATTTCATTCATACCATTCAAGCAACCTCTGAGGTACAGAGCATATGATTTCAGGGTTTGGGAATCCTCAGATCGAATGGAGGGCCATGTTAATGCCTTTTTAATGTATGCATTGGAGACTTGATACTCATTTCCAAAGTGCTCTTTGAGCAATTCTTCCCTTGCAAAGCCTATATCGGCATCTAAGAAGAGACATGTCTTCACCAGCTCTCTGGCTTGACCACATGTATATTGCTCCAGATAGTACAATTTGTCCTTTGCATGCTCAATTTTGCTCTCTATCATATGTTCAAATGAACTAATAAATGATCTGTAATCAATTGGATCATTAGAAAATACCTTCATCTCCTTTCGTGGCAAAGATGATTTGTCCTGTTGCCTCATCAAAGATGCTGTGATGTCGTTTGCCTCTGCAGAATGTCATAGAGATGAACAGTGT